>NC_090280.1:32164311-32468629 GCF_037392515.1 Haliotis asinina
CATGCCCCCAAAAGGCTGACAATTGCATGTTTGATCAACAGCTTGAGCATGGACATCCGCAGTTGAGATATGATAACGTGTTAACCAAGTCAGTGGGTCTTACCACCCGATGCGTTTAGTTCCCTCCTACAACAAGCATAGTGCACTTGTCCTTGAGCGTCCTCAAAGTGGCAAACGCCTGAATTGTCACCTGCCCTTCTACCAGACCTCCATCTAACTTTACTAAAACAACGAAAGTACCGTTCAAAGTGTAATGTTTGAAACCTACACCTGGTTTTAGAATTCGAAGCGATTAAATTACTGATCAGTATGGCATCAAAGACTGATACATCGATACCAGAAATGGGCTTGTCACTGTACCCTCGTGGGGAATTGAGTCCGGGTTAATCACAAGGCGTCCATCACATCCAAACAGAGAAGCATATGGGACAAGCAAAATATGAATGTATGGTACAAAATATTTGGAAAACTAAACTAAGTTCTTGAACATTATAACCCTCATGAATCAACGTAATACAACATGCATGCAGTATTCTTTGCACTTTATCTGAAGGTTATTGCGTAATTTTGAAACATTTCTCATCTTACATAGTTCACCCTCTAATCCAAATACCGTGTAACTTGTAATGTTGACAAGTATTTGTAAACGTTGCCACGACAAAATTTGAATCATTCAGCCAAATGCATTTTTCTTTAAGAACTCTAAAGTATGTTGAAAGACGCATTCAGTAACGTCCATTGGTCGCTGCAGGTGCGTGAAAACCAAGTAATTAAATACAGAAATGAATGATTCATGAACATATCTAACACACGAAGTGTTCCAAAGAAATTACAGCAGTCCTTTAATATGCATAGAAATATGTAGGGTTATCCCACAGTTACACAAGTTAGATTCCTGGAGTCAATGCTTTTAGTCAGACACCCAACAGTTTTACTTTACATCTGTACAAGAAGCATGTGTTATGATAACTTCTGAGATAAACCATGAATGATAGATTTCACAAACAGTTGTTTTGCGCGCCTTCGAATGCTGTTTACGTGGAAACTTAGTTTGTAGTTTCAAATCGATCTTCTTGTTCTTGAATATGCAATTTAGCTGGCAGAGATTTCTTTTGTTTCTTGTGAATCATTTCGGTGCAAGACAAATGATCCAAATGGTTTATCATCCGCTCGTTCTTTATTGACCTGGTGAATGTACTCCGAAATATTGTGTACATCAAATATACAAGCTGACATCCATAAAGTTGTGCCTTCATGTCTGTCACTTCCAGATTTTCAGACGTTTGTTTAATAATCAGACCGTATACATTATGGTGACCTCTGCACAAACGCACTGTTTAATCTTCCTAAAAGCGACCTGCTTTCATGAGATATCCATTGCATATTTGAGGACATGTTACAGGGACAATCTCCGAGTAAGTGTGTCATGCAGCTTAAGATTGTGCTGAAACAACTTTCATGTTATTCCATTTGGATTTCACCCACAGTGTTGGTTAAAATAATATCAGTATGGTGATCTATAAAGTCTGTTTCAAGTGAAAACGAATTTCACTTTAACAAAAAAGTGAATCAAGAATAGCGATTATAAGATTGCGAATCCTCAAAAGGTATTTTGCCTAATGAACATGAATATATTAGAATGTCTTTCAACTTAGGATAAAAGTTGTTTGATAACCTATCATCGATTTGTATTACAAGGGGGTATGCACATTTAACGAAACACCGAGAACAAGTTGGGTTTGTCTAAGTTAACGCTCATTACGTACCGCAGATGTATTTATTTCACTGTTCCAACTTTTGCGTTAAGTAAAATGTAAAGTAAAAGACACTCATAACACTGGATGGACAGAACTGGATTAAGTTCAGGTTCCCAACGAAACAATACAGCTGATGCACAATGGAGAAAAGAAATACCGTTATTTCCCAAATGATGTATAAGAAAAAGTTCATGTTACCTTTTTACTGGGATCGTTGGGTCTTTGCTTGGTCTTTTCGAAACTTTGCATCCAATTTAGCGCCACGTTTTGGCTCATGAAGAAACCTTCTCGAGGTTAGTTTCATTTTGAGCAGCACGTTTTACCTGATTTATATCCAACAGTGAAATACATTCGCACCTGTGAAAAATGAACCTGTCAGTTTGTGTTTTTTGTTTCCTTTGATTTGGAGCTTTGCATTCTGTAGCATGTGATAATGACTTTGTTTTTATTATCCCGTCTGACATCAAATGCATCCATGATGTTTATCAGATGCAATCTGATTGCCTGAACGTCTGTCAATTGTCCTCTACACTTCCTTTGTGAGAAATGTTCTTTAACAATGTCAGCTGCAGTATTCTTATACCGAGTACCCTGCTGTCATCAGAGTGACTTGGTTATAGCAATACCTCAACGGGGGACGCAAGAAATGGTCTTCCGACATACTACCCTTAGCGAAGAATTTGATTCAGTAAGGTCATTTGGTTTTCATACACAATGACAAGCAAACGCCTTCACCTCCATAGACAGAATGATACGAATGAATCATACCATTAACGTATAGTTTCTGTATTCAACGAACCCGAAGAAAGGATTATACGTCCCTTGTGAAATCCTTGCTAATAATTACAAGCTTAATTCTCTCGGGGCTGATAGCTGCTGTATATCTCTGCGAGGGGGTTATTTTCTGTTTTGCCACGAACTTGCTGATTTTGCATATTCACGCCCACATATACAGAGAGAGTGTCACAATACAAGCCATAGATGCGTAGGAGACTAATTCTTCACACAGGGATAGGGTATAGTCTACTGGTTAAATTGTTTGCTCGTCACGGCGAAGACCCCAGTTCTATGTTCCACGTGGACACAATGTATGAAGACCTTTTGCTTGAGTGCTCATCCATTGTAGTATTCGAATACTTGCCATACCCATCCATTTTATACTTGTCCCATTTACTCTTTGTAGATGGAGGCGGTGGGTTAGCTTAGTGGATACAGATGGGTACAAATTGTGGTGTCCCCGTTATACTGCTGGAATAGTGTTGAAAGCGGCGGAAAACTAAATTCACTCTCTCATTAAGTGATATTAGGGTAAGGTTTTTAACAATGTATCTCATGTTCAAAGTTTGAGGATGTTTTAATTTGTGTCATCACCTCGACAGCATATCTGTAACACGCATAATTACATACATCGATTTGCAATATTTTCCAGGTAATCAACATAAATCAAAATGAGTCAAGTGTGCACGAGTGAGTGAGTGAGTTAATATTTAACGTCACATCGGCAATATTGCAGCCATATCGTGACGAGAATGAGTAATTATGAAAATACAAATGAATTAATAGCACATACGTTGTAAAACCCTGTCGACGAAGGACAGTAAAACTAACTAGGATACCACAGTGTAGCATGTAAAACTAGTGAATAGACCTAAAACAATGTATCTATAGAGGACAGTACAATATAAAAATGAGCTATAGGTTGCCAACAACTGAAGGTAGATCACCATACTAAGGACCATTGGGACTTACAGTACATTTGCTTCTTGCATGGACCCTAGTTGAATTTACATCATCCCTTCAGCTGTTAGCAATTTAGACAGATCTAGCCCTAAAGTAAAAACACACTTATTCTACGATTAAAAAGGTGGAAAACTTAAATTTAATTCAGATGGTTTTGGACTTATGTACCCTCTCAGGAGGACAATTATTTTACGGTACTTCAACATCCTTCGAGGGTACAGCCACTAACGATTTGAGTTACTAATTTAATGTTCCAATTTTAAAATATTTATCTATTTGCAGTTCAGTTAATAAATCTAATTCCTTTATAAATGCAATAATTAAATGAGGGCTAATATTTCTAAAAAGATCCTTCATAGTGAATTAAAATACTGATCCTTGTGATGGAATACTCAACACAGTCAAGTAAGATATGCTTGACTGTGATTCTTTCATCACAAGGGATGCAGACCGGAGGATCCTCACCTTTCAAAAGGTATTCGTGAGTATATCTCGTATGGCCAATACGACATCGCCGCATAATGACCTCCTCAAATCTGGATTGACAACCCAAGGGGGTATAAACAATATAAGGTTTTATTGCATGTAATTTATTTACACCCACTTGGGTGTCCCACCTCTTTTGCATCAGATCTCGGATATACGATCTAATTGTAGCTTTATAATCAGAGTATGGTGAGTGAGTGAGTTAACATTTATCGTCACATCGGCAATCTTGCAGCCATATCGTGACGAGAAGAACAAGTAATACTGACATTGTAGAATGAATATAAGAAAATAAAACCCTGTTGACAACGAACAGTAAAAACACTAGTAAATATCACAGATATACATTTAAGACTAGTGATTACATCTAAAACAGTTTAACTATAGTGAACAAGACAATATAAAAATGGGCTATGGATTGCTAACAACTGAAGGTAGATCACCATACAGGGGACCATGGGGACTTACATTACTTTTGCTACCTGCATGGACCCCAGCTGGATTTACACCATCCCCTCAGTCGCTAGCAATTTAGGCACATACAGCCATACATTTAAAAGAACACATATACTACGATTAAAAGAGTTTGACAGTTTGAATTTACTTTGAACGTTTGTGGACTTACGTACCCTCTCAGGAGGACAATAATTTTACAGTACTTTAACCCCCCTCGAGGATACAGCCACGAACAATCTTAGTTACTAATTCAAAATTCCAATCATAAAATATTTATCTATTTACAATTATTTAACAAATCTAATTCTTTTAAAAATGCAATAATTAAATGACCACTGTTATTGTTAAAAAGATCCTTCATAGTTCGGGATTTAAAATAGTTATCCCTTGTGATGGAATATTCAACACAGTCAAGCAAAACATGCTTGACCGTGATTATTTCATCACAAGGGATGCAGAACGGAGGATCCTCACCTTTCAATAAGTATTCATGAGTATATCTCGTATGGCCAATACGACATCGTCGCAAGATGACCTCTTCAAACCTGGACTGACGACCCAAGTAGGTATAACCAATATAGGGTTTTATTGCATGTAATTTATTGATACCCACTTGGGTGTCCCACTTCCTCTGCATCAGATCACGGATATACGCTCTAATTGCAGCTTTATAATCAGAGTATGGAATATGAAGTGGTGTCACAGATTTGTTGAGTGCTGCCTTGGCAGCAAGATCGGCCATTGTGTTGCCAGAAATGCCCATGTGGCTGGGTAACCAACAGAAGACGATGTCGTATTGGCCAGTAGCAAGATCATTGTACAATTCAATAATTTCAGTTAAAAGTGGATGTTTACAAGAAATAGTTTCAATCGCCTGAAGACAAGAATGGGAGTCTGAATAGATTATATATTGTTTACGTTTAGGGTGTCTTTGAATATATTTAAGAGCTGTTAGTATGGCGTTAGCTTCTGCTGTAAAAATAGAACTATTATCTGGTAATCTAGAAGATATTGTTCTGGATCCAATGACAGTGGCACAAGCCACTGCGCCACCGTCCTTGGACCCATCTGTAAATAAGGATGTATAATTGCTATATTTATGCTTCATTTGATTATATTCCTGTTTATATTGTAATTCATTAGTTTCTGATTTTTAAAATGTAGTTAATGTTAGGTCAACTTGTGGCCTAACCATCTGCCAAGGAGGAGAAGAAAGAAGACGGGAGGGGGCTATGTTTTCCAGCTGAATGCCGGCCGAAGAAAGAAAGGGTTTCATTCTGTGCCCTAGAGGTGGAACCAGAGAAGATTTCTTGTTGTATAAATCTTCATAAAGGGGATTGAAGACACAATTAAATGCAGGGTTAGATCCATTAGAGTATAATTTGGTAATGTACTGTAAAGTTAATTTTATACGGCGCTGCTCAAGAGATGGTTCATCAGCCTCAACGTAGAGACTGTCAATAGGTGCTGTTCTAAAAGACCCAAGGCAAAGTCTTAGACCTTGGTGATGGACAGAATCAAGAAGTTTCAGGTTGCTTTTGCAAGCTCCACCATATACGATGGAGCCATAATCGAGTTTTGAACGGACAAGTGATCTGTATAAATGAAGGAGAGTTGCTTGATCCCCTCCCCACTTTGAGTTGGATACCACCTTTAATACATCGAGTGCCTTCAAGCATTTTGTTTTTAGTGATTTGATATGCGGCAAAAAGGTTAAGTGGGAATCGAAAATTAGACCCAAGAACTTGGCCTTCTTGACAACTTTGATGGGAGTGCCACTTAAAAACAGTTCTGGGTCCTTATGCGGCTTATATTTTCTACAAAAGTGTATACAATTAGTTTTCGATTTAGAAAATTTAAAGCCATTTTCTAGACACCATTTATTTATTTTGTTTAAACACAGTTGCAATTGCCGTTCGATAGTATGCATATTTTTACCTCGACAAGAAATATTAAAATCATCCACAAATAATGATCCATCAACTGAATCATTTAAAACCTTGGATAAACTGTTTATCTTGATGCTAAAAAGTGTTACAGACAAAATGCTGCCTTGTGGAACACCCTGATCCTGATTATAATGGTCAGACAGGGTAGAACCCACTCGGACTTGAAACTGCCTGTCTTTTAAAAATTGTGAGATAAAAAGAGGCAAACGACCCCTTAAACCGAAGTCATGTAAATCCTTTAAAATGCCATGCTTCCAAATGGTATCGTATGCTTTCTCCAAATCAAAGAATATCGATACTGCATGTTGTTTATTTGCTAAAGCGTTTTTGACAAAGGATTCCAGACGTACCAAATGGTCAATGGTACTACGATTTTTCCTGAAACCACATTGAATATTTGTTATAAAATTATTGGTTTCAAGATACCAAGTCAATCTATTGTTCACCATTCGTTCCATGGTTTTACAGACACAACTCGTTAAAGAGATTGGCCTGTAATTCGAAGGATCGGTATGATCCCGGCCAGGCTTTGGTATGGGAACTACAATGGCATTACGCCATGAATGTGGGAAGGTCCCTGTAGTCCATATCGTGTCAAATATATTTAGCACTGTTTCCAGGCACGATTCAGGTAAATGTTTCAGAAGTTGATAATGAATACCATCAGAACCTGTTGCTGTATCATGAGCTTGCTCAAGGGCTGTATATAGCTCATGTAATGAAAATAGTTCATTATAGTCTTCACCATTGTCTGAGTTAGAAATGATCTTTTTCTTCTCCTGCTGTTTCTGGTATTTCTGAAACTCAGGGACGTAATTTGATGAAGACGAATGTTTGGCGAGAGTTACACCAATCTTATTGGCAATATCACCCTTATCTGTCAATACATCGTCACCATCCTTCAGATGGTGCACAGTTGATTTGCAACCTTTACCCTTTATTCGTTGACTCATATTCCACACTTTTGAAATTGATGTGCGGGAATTTATCTTGGAAACATAATTTCACCAAGATTGACGCTTATTCTGCTTGAAGGCACGGCGAGCCTTAGCATTTAGAATTTTAACTTTGTCTAAATTATGGACTGTAGGATGTCGCCGAAAATACTTCTCGGCCTTCTTCCTGTTCTTTCTGGCCTGTTTGCATTCATCATTAAACCATGGTTTACGAACGTGTGGGGTTGCAGAGGACTTAGGTATAGTTTCATTAGCTATATTCTTCAGTTTATCAGAGAATACCTGAATCGGATCCAGACTATTGACAAAAACGTCATTATTTAAGTTTTAGGTGCAGAGTGTCTGAAATAGTGGCCAGTTGGCCTTACTAAAATTCCACCTAGTTGCAGGTGGGTTATCAGTAGGATTTATAGCTGTGAGAATTGTTGGAAAATGGTCACTTCCACAAAGGTCATCATGGACTGACCATTCAAACTCATTGTATATATCGGGATCTGAGAGTGACAAATCAAGTGCAGAATACGTTCCTGTACCAGGATGTAAATAAGTGGCTGATCCATCATTAAATATGCATACGTTGTTATTAGATATGAAGTCTTCAAGTATTTTCCCTTTAATGTTAGTAGCAGTACTTCCCCATAAAGGGTTATGTCCATTAAGATCACCCATGATAATACAGGGTTTGGGAAGTTGGTCGTATAGCTCCTGAAGATCAGACGGCTGAACAGCTGAAGATGGTGAAATGTACAGGGAACAAGGCGTGAACGTTATTTGTAAAGAAAGCCGTATAGCAACGGCCTGACGGTTGCTTTTAAGTGGAACAGGGCTATGAATAACACCCTGCCTCACCAAAATAGAGGCACCACCAGTGGCTTTATCATCTGGAGGTGAAAACGAATGAAATGAGTTATACTGGCGCAAGTCAAATCTATCTGTACTTTTCAGGTATGTCTCTTGTAAACTAAAAGCTGATGGTTTAAAATCTTGTGATAATAGTTGAAGATCATTAAAATTGTTTCTAAGGCCTCTGCAATTCCACTGGATAACATTATGAGAGCAACTCATGGGGGCTCAATAGGAGAGCGTGCACGAGACGAAGTCCCTTTAAGCTGAGATGGCTGAGAAGGGCTTGTCTCCATAGCTAGCGGTTCATAGGTGTTTTGGACCCGTGAAGGTCCCGGGGTAGAATAGGCCTTCAGCAACCCATGCTTGCCATAAAAGGTGACTAGGCTTGTCGTAAGAGGCGACTAACGGGATCGGGTGGTCAGACTAGCTGACTTGGTTGACACATGTCATCGGTTCCCCATTGCGCAGATCGATGCTCATGTTGTTGATCACTGGATTGTCTGGTTCAGACTCGATTATTTACAGACCGTCGCCATATAGCTGGAATATTGCTAAGTGCGACGTAAAACTAAACTCACTCACTCACTCACTCATAGGTGTTTTGAACCTCTACAGACACTTTAATGGTAAAGGCACCTCAATATGTTTAAGGGCCCTGGCTTCCTTTCGTCGTTGTTGTTTCTGTTCTTTTTTTGACATTGTTTTCTTTTCAGGTTCATGATGATTGTTGTGCTCAGACGTCATATTAGGTAGTGGTAAAGTATTTGTTGTAAGAGTAGTTTGTGATGATGCTGGCGACAAGCTGGTATGTTCAGCACCGACTTGGTATAAAATAACTTGGTCATCCGAGGTCCAGTTTATAGCAGTTTGACAACCAGAATCAACTTTGAGAGGGGATGAGGAGACTGCAGCAGAATAGGTGAGAGTAGTAGATGAAGCAGATAATTCATTATCAACCAGTTTCCTTGCATCAGCAAAGGAAATGTCATTTGTGTGTTTGACTTTCAAAATTTTAGTCTGTCTCACGAAAGAAGGACATGCCTTTGACGAGCTCATGTGCTCACCCTTACAATTTGCGCACTTGATGTTATCAGTGCAGTCTGTGCCATCATGGTTTTTACTACACCGGAAGCATACCTGGGTGTTTTTGCAAGATCTTGCACCATGACCAAATTGTTGGCATTTGAAACAACGGAGTGGATTTGGTATGTACACATCCACACCGATGTTGAAATATCCTGCTTTAACAGAAGGTGGAATCTTTGTAAGGGCAAAAGTGAAAAGGTAGGTGTTTGTTTTTATGGTTTTGTCACCTTCTCTCCTTGTAAACCGTTTTACAGACAGTACTCCTTGAAACTTCATTTCGGACACAATCTCTTCTTCAGACATATCTGAGAGGCACATTGCACGATCACGTACAATGCCTCTGCATGAATTTAGGGTCTTGTGGATTGATACGACAATCTCAGTGTTGGCAAAATGATGAGCTTTGAGAAGATTTTGAGACTGTTGCCTCCTTGCACATTCAACTAGAAGAGAACCGGACCGGAGACGTGTAACATTTTTAACAGTTCCACAAATGCCTTCAATAGATTTTGAAATAACGAAAGGATTAACTTTGAGGGGTGTACCATCACTTCCATCGACAACAAGAAATCGTGGCCATGAATCAATACTATTTATGCATTCTTCATCAGAAGATGTTGCAGCATCACTATCAATGTGCCTTCTTTTAGTTTTTGATCTGGAACCAGTAGGTAGTTGGGTAGCCATAGTGAAAAATATTTTCGACACCCTTGCTCCCCACCCATCATGGAGTGTCAACATGGACGGAATTGCAGCGGAAGCAAACTACAAAACCAGGGCTACAGGGATGCTATACTCCAGCAAGAAGGACGCAGGTAGCTATAATAGTCAAACAGAGTAAAAGGTCAGGCTGGTCCGGCCCTAGACAATTACCTGATGACAAACAGAACCCGGAGGTCATTAATGCCAGATTGGCCCATGAGCCACCGCCTTCTGGCATAGGACTCTAGGCAAAAGTGTGATATAGTAATAGTTTCATGGTTTCCATAGTAACCACATGAAATATCAATATGAACACTCACGTATAATTATCCATGCTCAGGGCATGGCGTGACCAGCCGATTGATAGAATCGGGCCGATTCTACTACCCGTCTAGGTGAAGTAAGGGCCGAAGTGGTGTGTTGAGCAAAAAGGAACAATGTTCAAGCTCCCACTGCCCTCAACCACCAGGATCCCGTCCTCCACCGACACGGGACGCAACCCACAGCAAACAGGTTGCCCAATTTAGTCGCCTCTTATGACAAGCAATGGGGTGCTGTGGACACATTCTGTCCCGGGTCCACACGGGAGATCGGAGTATGGGATAAGAAGTGGCTTTTTTGAGTGCTGCCTTGGCAGCAAGATCGGCCATTGTGTTGCCAGAAATGCCTACATGGCTGGGTAACCAACAAAAGACGATGTCGTATTGGCCAGTAGCAAGATTATTATATAATTCAATTATTTCTATTAAAAGTGGATGTTTACATGACAGGCTTTTAATTGCCTGGAGGCAAGAAAGAGAATCAAAATAGGTAATATACTGTTTATGTCTAGGATGTCTTTCAATATATTCAAGAGCCGTTAATATAGCGTTTGCTTCTGCTGTGAAAATAGAGTGAGTGAGTGAGTTTAGTTTTACGCCGCGCTCAGCAATATTCCAGCGATATGGCGGCGGTCTGTAAATAATCGAGTCTGGACCAGACAATCCAGTGACCAACAACATGAGCATCGATCTGCGTAATTGGGAACCGATGACATGCGTCAACCATGTCAGCGAGCCTGACCACTCGATCCCGTTAGTCGCCTCTTACGACAAGCTGAGTCGCCTTTTATGGCAAGCATGGGTTGCTGAAGGCCTTGTCTACCTCGGGACCTTCACGGGTCCTGTGAAAATAGAACTATTATCTGGTAATCTGAAAGATTTTGTTCTGGATCTAGTGACAGTGGCACAAGCCACTGCGCCACCATCCTTGGACCCATCTGTAAATAAAGATTTGTATGTATTATACTTACTTTTTCATTGATTATATACTTGTTTATATTGTAATTCATTTGTTTCTGATTTTTTAAAAACTCGTCAGTGTTAGGTCAACTTCGGGCCTAACTAACTGCCAAGGTGGAGACTTGAAGGAGTTATATTGGCTAGCTCAGTGCCGCAAGCAGACAGAAAAGGTTTCACTCTAAGTCCCAGAGGCGGGACAAGAGAAGACTTTTTATTGTATAGATCCTCATAAAGAGGATTAAAACACAGTTAAATGCAGGACTGACCTCATTAGAATATAGTTTTGTTATGTACTGTAAGGAGAGTTTTATACGTCGTTGAGTGAGAGATAGCTCATCGGCCTCGACATAAAGACTGTCAGTAAGAGAAGTTCTAAATGACCCAAGACATAGTCTTAGACCTTGATGGTGGATAGAATCAAGTAGTTTGAGGTTGCTTTTACAGGCTCCACCATAAACGATGGAGGCGTAATCAAGTTTCGAACGGATGAGAGATCTGTATAAGTGGAGTAGGGTGGTTTGGTCTCCTCCCCACTTTGAATTGGAAACAACTTTTAACAAATCAAGTGCTTTCAGGCATTTAGTTTTAAGTGATTTAATATGTGGTAAAAACGTTAAATGTGAATCAAAGATTAGACCCAAGAACTTGGCTTCCTTCACAACTTTAATGGGCGTGCCATCTAGAGACAGTTCAGGGTCTTTATGTGGTTTGTATTTACGACAATAATGTATACACAACTGCAATTGCGGTTCAATGGTATGCATATTTGTACCACAACAAGAAATATTAAAATCATCCACGAAAAGCGATCCATCAACTGAATCGTTTAAAACTTTTGATAAACTGTTGATCTTGATGCTAAAAAGAGTGACAGATAAAATACTGCCTTGTGGAACACCCTGATCCTGATTGTAATGATCAGACAGGGTAGAACCCACACGGACCTGGAATTGTCTGTCATTTAAAAAGTTGGCAATAAATTCAGGCAAACGACCTCGCAAACCAAAGTCATGTAAAT
Source organism: Haliotis asinina (assembly GCF_037392515.1). Classification (NCBI taxonomy): domain Eukaryota; kingdom Metazoa; phylum Mollusca; class Gastropoda; order Lepetellida; family Haliotidae; genus Haliotis; species Haliotis asinina. Next base: position 32,176,588 of record NC_090280.1, read on the forward strand.
CCCTTAAAATACCATGTTTCTAGGTTGTGTCATATGCTTTTTCAAGATAAAAAAAGATAGACACAGCATGTTGTTTATTAATCAGTGCGTTTTTAACAAATGATTCCAGTCGCACTAAGTGATCGACAGTACTTCTGTTTTTACGGAAACCACACTGTATATCTGTGATAAGACTATTTGTTTCCAAGTACCAAACAAGTCGATTATTTATCATGCGTTCCATGGTCTTGCAAACACAGCTAGTTAGTGAAATAGGTCGATAATGTGACGGATCAGTATGATCACGTCCAGGATTAGGTGTTGGTACTACTATGGCGTCACGCCATGACGGAGGAAAGTTACCCGATGTCCAAATATCATCGAAAATATTGAGAAGAGTTTCCAGGCATGATTCCGGTAAGTACTTCAGGAGTTGATAATGTATGTTTTCAGCTCCAGTAGCAGTGTCATGAGCTTGATCAAGAGCAGTATGGAGTTCATGAATAGAAAACGTTTCATTATAATCTTCCCCATTATCGGAATTGAAATTAATAGTTTTCTTTTCTTCTTGTTTTTGATATTGCTGGAATTTTGGTACATAATTTGAAGAGGAAGAGTGTTTAGCAAGGGTTTCACCTAGTTTATTAGCAATATCTGATTTATCAGTAAGCAATTGATCTCCATGTTTAAGATGATGGATAGTAGATTTAGTACCTTTACCTTTGATTTTATGGACCATGTTCCATACCTTGGACATGGGTGTCCGAGAATTTATTTTGGATACATAATTTTGCCAAGATTGGCGTTTGTTCTGTTTAAAAGTACGCCGTGCTTTAGCTTTTAAAATTTTAAATTTATTTTAATTATGTACCATAGGATGGCGACGGAAATAATGTTCTGCCTTTTTCCTTGCCTTCCTAGTTTGTTTGCAGTCATCGTTGAACCATGGTTTTCTTATGTGTGGAACTACAGAGCAATTTGGTATACACTCATCAGCTATGGAGTTCAGTTCATCAGAAAAAAGATTTAATAGCATCAGGAACGTCAATAAAACGTTCGGGTTTAAGTTTTTCAGCACACGGTGTTTCATATAAAGCCCAGTTAGCCTTTTTAAGATTCCGTCTTGATGATGGAGGAACACCAGATGGAGTTACAGCTTTTAATATAGTAGGAAAATGGTCACTTCCACACAGGTCATTGTGGACTGACCATTCGAATTCATTTAATAGTTTGGAATTTGTCAATGACAAGTCGAGAGCAGAATAAGTCCCAGTACCAGGGTGTAAATATGTTTTGGAACCATCATTATAAATACATAAGTCATTGTCAGAACAAAAGTCCTCCAACAATTTGCCTCTAGTGTTTGTATTAACACTACCCCAGAGTGGGTTGTGCCCATTTAAATCTCCCATTATAATACAGGGCTTCGGGAGCTGATCATATAGAGCTTGAAGATCGGTTTTGGCAAACTCCGAAGACGGTGAAATATAAAGACAGCATAGCGTAAACGCTACATGTAAAGTAATTCTCACTGCAACAGCCTGCATATTAGTATTTAGTGAAACAGGGCTTTGAATAACGTTTTGTTTGACTAGAATGGATGATCCGCCAGTGGCCCTATCACCCGGAGGTGAAAAGCAATGATATGCATTAAAATGACGAAGGTCAAATGTATCTGTTTGCTTTAAATATGTCTCTTGGAGACATAACGCTGAAGGTGTGAAATCTTGGACTAATAGCTGTAATTCATGTAAATTAGTCCTCAATCCTCTGCAGTTCCACTGTACAATATTATTGGAATAAACTATCTTTTAGGGGGATTTATTGGGGATCTACCCCGCACTCTTTTGGAGGGCGACAAGCTATGTGCCCTAGAATGGACGTTTTCAGAAACGTCCATGTCTTCAAGAGACCCATATTTATTAAACAACTGAATTTTATTTTGTGACCCTTTAGGAGCTCTGCCACTTTGTTGTTTTGAAGCACCAGGCTTAGGCTTAGGTTTACCTTTAGCAGTTTGTTGTCTATCAGCTGTCGATTGAGACTCAGTGCGTGACTGTGAAGATAATTTATGATCAGAAGAAGACTTTGTTGTTCCAGGAAGTGATTCCTCAGTCTGTGATGACATAGCTGGGTATAAAGGTTGTGGAGAGTCACAATTGACCCAAGTCAAGGTAGTCTGGCAGCTTGTAGATGATTTTGTTATTTTAGGGCTGCGCACAGACGATGTGTTTGCTACTGTAGCATAACTTTCTGTAAGGTCAGATCGCTTCACCAGTTTCTTTGCTTCAGAAAAAGAGATGTTTTGGGTAAACTTTAGTCTGTTTATTGCCATTTGCTCTTTCCAAATTGGACACTGTTTCGAAGAAGAATGCTCGCCTGAGCAGTTGGTGCATTTTTTAAAATCACTGTCACAATCTTCCGTTGTGTGTGTTTTCTCACCACAGTGAGCACACACAACAGACAATGTGCAGGTATTTACACCGTGTCCATATTTCTGGCATTTAAAACATCTTAGTGGGTTGGGGATGTACGTTTCAACTTGGATATTGCAGTAACCTGCCTTCACTGATTTGGGAGCATTTGGCGATGAAAAAGAAAACAGATAAGTATTCGTTTGGAATGTTTCATTGTTTTTTCGGGTTGAAAAGCGCTTCACATACAGCACACCTTGACCTTTCATTTCACATGCTATATCAAGTTCGGTCATGTCAGCAATCAATCGATCCCGATCTCTGATGATACCTTTACTCGTGTTCAAGGTCTTGTGAGCAGAGACCGTGACCGGAATACCCACAAAAGATTCAATACTCATCAAGTTGGTTGCTTGTTGTTTCTTGCTGCACTCAATTAGTAAGGCACCCGAACGTAAGCGTCTAATGTTCTTAACATCTCCTGCAATACCTTGAATACCCTTTGACACTGCGAAAGGGTTCAACTTCAATTGTGTCTTTTCCGGAGTCTCAATAACGAGGAAACGTGGCCAATACTCAATCGATAGAGACGGTCTATGATCAGCATCAACAGGATCAATTTCAAGTGGACGTTTGGTTTTTTTGGTTGGTATTTCATAAGCCATTATTGGTGTCATGGTTCATCATCCGAGCTCCCCACCCACCACGGAGTATCACAGGGACAGTGCTAAAGCAAGCGGGCCTCCACCTTGCAGCACCAAGGATACCCGGATGATATACTCCAGTAGAAGAATTACAAGAAATTAATCTACCAGATTGGCCCATGAGCCATCGCCTTCTGGCATAAGACTCTAGGCAAAGTTCATATGATCATAATTTACAATCAAACAAGTTACAAATCACCAGTATTGCCAAGGCCGAAATTTAAAACAATTCCAAATCAAATTTGTGCAATGGCAGATAGACAGTCCATGCACAGGGCTTGGCATGACCAGCCGATTGATTGAATCGGGCCAATTCAACCACCCGTCTAGGTGAAGTAAGGGCAAAAGTGGTGTGTTGGGCAAATGGAAAGCAGTTAAAAGCCCAAATGCCCTCAACCACCAGGTTCCCGTCCTCCACCGACACGGGACGCAACCCACGGCCAACAGGTTGCCCAATTTAGTCGCCTCTTACGACAAGCAATGGGGTGCTGTGGACACATTCTGTCCCGGGTCCACACGGGAGAAGAGCACTTAGCGTTATCCAGCACCCACCACGAGGAGGTGGCTCTTCATTGCCCTCAACCACCAGGATCCCTTCCTCCACCGACACAGGGCCGCAACCCACGGCAAACGGGTTGGTGCACCAAATATTCCCCCGGGTCCACAACGGGGGTGTCGGCGAGCTCTTGGCATTACCCAGCACCCACCACGAGGAGGTGGCTCGCCACGGGTGCCCAAGTGTGCACGAACCCTAATATATCTCATATATTAGGGTTCGAGTGTTGCAGTTAGAAGGTACTTAAGCGGAACTGTTTCCTGTTAACTGTGGATTTGAAATGCCTGCTCCGTTTCTATGTTTGACAACACAAATACATTGGTAACTGTCGAAGACCTGTCCTACTGTCTACTACTTCAAGCTGACAAGGGGCGTTGTGGTAGCCTTGTGAATGTCATTGTGATTGCTCTCGATTATTTACCTATTTATATTTACTTATCCTTTGTCCACATAGTAGCAATATTGGTGAATGGGGCCTTAGAGACCAAACAAACAAAACCATTGGTACCACCGGTAACAGTCTATCTCCACTGATTCGTAGGTAGAAACCACTCAGTTTAACACAGTGCATACAGGTGCGTCATAACGGAAATAAAGTTTCAGATTGGGTCATAACTAATCTCTTAAACAACGTCACATAAAAATACTCATCGACCTTGCTGGCATGTGATGCATATGTCGATTCCATGAAATCAACAACTGTCACTCTCGCAACTCACATTTACAGATGATGGGCTATAACGATGACAAATAGTTTACTTGTAAAATGAAGTTGTCGTTTTTACATAAGCCTCATTCACATATGCGTCAACATATAACACTTTGAGTGATGGGGTGTACCTATCTATGAGCGAGGGTTGAACTAGAAAGTTGTTTTTAAATTCAGGAGCGAGATTTTAGTGATGTTTTATTCTCAGTAACGTCAGCTTCTGAAATGAATGTATATGACCTGTACACATGTGGCAAACAGGAGGCAACTGGGCATGGAGCTCCTTACGTCATTTATTTTATATTGATAAAATTAGGATAGTTGCGAACTGTCTGACGGGATTTAGGCCCAGTTAAAAGGGTATTTGGAACTCTGCAGTCTGGTGCGAGAACGCTGAAAGATTCGCATTCGAGTCCAGAAAATGTACATGAATAGCTTCTTTTTATGTTTGAAGATTTCACTTGCTTTACCTGATACTTTTGGCATTTGTCACATTACAGCGCCTTGAATTTTGATTTATGCCCACAAAAGGGCGAGAACGTGACATAGTTATTTCTTTCATGAGCTATTGTAACCATACATTCTCCTTTATGAAAACATTTCAGCATTCTCATTTTCAGTTGTGTACAGAAGAACACATATAACAGTATTTAGACTTTGCATGGAGCGAGGTTATTAAATCATTTCGACATAAAAGGAAGTCAATCACCACTCACTTCGTAAAGGGTTGATTTTCAGAATTTTATTTCGTTATCTTTTTCAAAGCTGCACCAAACAATTATCCAGCTATATGTGAATAATCGAGTTTAATCCAGACAATTCAGTGACTGTTACATCATAAGCATGAATATATGTTAGTGAGTGAGTGAGTTTGGTTTCCAGCAATGTCTTAGCGAGGGACACCTAAAATGGGCTTCACACACTGTACCCATGTGGAGAATAGAACCTGGGTCTTTGGCGTGACGAGCGAACGCTTTAACCACTAGGCTACGCCACTGCCCCACTGCTACTGGGATACGAGGACATGTATTAGGTTTAACCACCCTGTCGCGTCACTATCATGAAAAACATGTGTTCCTGTCGTCGGAACGTTTAGTGTACCCAAAGCGTTTTTTTATTTTTACCGCCATAATCAGAGCGACCCGTTAATGTACACAGTATTATGTACACAGTATTGTGGTTGCTTTCTTTGAAATGCAGTTCATGTTTGATATAGTTTTCGTCATTTAGATCCTTATAGTATTCAAACGAAAGTCATGGCATCAGGCATCGCCATGTTGTCTTTTGGTTTTCTATCTTTGAGAGAATCCCTTCGGTGACTTTTTCATTTTTCTCGGAACATATTTTCAGAGATATCCTGTGTTTTCCAACATGTTCATCTAGGCATTTCTTGTAAGCTCTTGATTCAGTGTGGAAGTTTTGAACATTAATATGTGATATATTTTGCTTAACTTTTCATTTTGCTTTATGTAATCATTTTCTGAACTTACTACATTCTGTATTGAACCACGGTTTGTTCTTGCGATAGCAGGCTGTGTATATCATGTGTTTCCGTGCCCCACATGTTTCACTGCCAGTATCAAAGAGACCCATTTATGTACACACCACTGTAAGAAAACTGCATTAATGCGGAAAGCCCCGTTATTACAATAATTAAACATTCAAACAAACAGCAAACTTCTACAATCAGCGTAATAAACGAAATTCCAAGAAGGTGGAACTTTATAAATGTGTTCCAATTGAAAGTAATGAACAGAATATTAATCTCGACATGGATGACAAACCCTAGTCCTGCACACCATCGACAATTTACAGTCACGATTAATATCGTCTCATTTCGTTTCAGTAAATGGGCAATCTTTGCAGTTAACACCCCCAGAACTGATAGAATCGGAACCGTTTAATTAAGATATTTTTAACTAGGGCGTCCAAGCGAACGGAACTTTAATAGCTGTCTGTGTAGGGTCTTGCAAGACTGTTATTTGTCCATTAATATTCATTAATGACCTGACCAAACAGCATACGTGTTGGGTCGTAAAGACTGATAAGCTTGTTTCTGTCTCGAGGCAGAAATGTAAGTATCTTAATTCTTTGTATTTATACACAGATTTCAAGAAATGTTGTGATAAATTACCAGCAGACAGTGTTATGCCACATATCTGTCATAAATGGGAAGATTTATTCAAAGATACTGACTTTGAATGCCCCTTGATCTTAAATCTATATATGTTTTTTTAAAAGCATCTTAAACTTTTAGATTTTCAAGTATTAACCCACTACTTTATCACACGATGCTTCCTGCTAGAAGCACGACGTAGATGTACGTGTTTTCTTCGTAGATGTAATAGGTGTAAGTGTTTTCTTCGTAGATGTAATAGATGAAAATGTCTTCTTCGTAGATGTAATAGATGTGTCTTTTTCGTAGATGTAATAGATGCAAGTGTTTTCTTCGTAGATGTAATAGATGCAAGTGTTTTCTTCGTAGATGTAATAGATGCAAGTGTTTTCTTCGTGGATGTAACAAATGGAAGTGTTTTTTTCGTAGATGTAATAGATGCAAGTGTTTTCTTCGTAGATGTAATAGATGTAAGTGTCTTCTTCGTGGATGTAATAGATGGAAGTGTCTTTTTCGTAGATGTAATAGATGCAAGTGTTTTCTTCGTAGATGTAATAGATGTAAGTGTCTTTTTCGTAGATGTAATAGATGTAAGTGTTTTCTTCGTAGATGTAATAGATGAAAATGTCTTCTTCGTAGATGTAATAGATGTAAGTGTTTTCTTCGTAGATGTAATAGATGCAAGTGTTTTCTTCGTAGATGTAATAGATGCAAGTGTTTTCTTCGTGGATGTAACAGATGGAAGTGTCTTTTTCGTAGATGTAATAGATGCAAGTGTTTTCTTCGTAGATGTAATAGATGTAAGTGTCTTCTTCGTGGATGTAATAGATGGAAGTGTCTTGTTCGTAGATGTAATAGATGCAAGTGTTTTCTTCGTAGATGTAATAGATGTAAGTGTCTTTTTCGTAGATGTAATAGATGCAAGTGTTTTCTTCGTAGATGTAATAGATGTAAGTGTCTTTTTCGTAGATGTAATAGATGCAAGTGTTTTCTTCGTAGATGTAATAGATGCAAGTGTTTTCGTCGTAGATGTAATAGATGTGTCTTTTTCGTAGATGTAATAGATGCAAGTGTTTTCTTCGTAGATGTAATAGATGCAAGTGTTTTCTTCGTGGATGTAACAGATGGAAGTGTTTTTTTCGTAGATGTAATAGATGTAAGTGTTTTCTTCGTAGATGTAATAGATGTAAGTGTCTTCTTCGTGGATGTAATAGATGGAAGTGTCTTTTTCGTAGATGTAATAGATGCAAGTGTTTTCTTCGTAGATGTAATAGATGTAAGTGTCTTTTTCGTAGATGTAATAGATGCAAGTGTTTTCTTCGTAGATGTAATAGATGTAAGTGTCTTCTTCGTGGATGTAACAGATGGAAGTGTCTTTTTCGTAGATGTAATAGATGCAAGTGTTTTCTTCGTAGATGTAATAGATGTAAGTGTCTTTTTCGTAGATGTAATAGATGCAAGTGTTTTCTTCGTAGATGTAATAGATGCAAGTGTTTTCTTCGTGGATGTAATAGATGGAAGTGTCTTTTTCGTAGATGTAATAGATGTAAGTGTTTTCTTCGTAGATGTAATAGATGCAAGTGTCTTCTTCGTGGATGTAACAGATGGAAGTGTCTTTTTCGTAGATGTAATAGATACAAGTGTTTTCTTTGTAGATGTAATAGATGTAAGTGTCTTTTTCGTAGATGTAATAGATGCAAGTGTTTTCCTCGTAGATGTAATAGATGCAAGTGTCTTCTTCGTGGATGTAATAGATGTAAGTGTCTTTTTCGTAGATGTAATAGATGCAAGTGTTTTCGTCGTAGATGTAATAGATGTAAGTGTCTTTTTCGTAGATGTAATAGATGCAAGCGTTTTCCTCGTAGATGTAATAGATGCAAGTGTCTTCTTCGTGGATGTAACAGATGGAAGTGTCTTTTTCGTAGATGTAATAGATGCAAGTGTTTTCTTCGTAGATGTAATAGATGTAAGTGTCTTCTTCGTGGATGTAACAGATGGAAGTGTCTTTTTCGTAGATGTAATAGATGCAAGTGTCTTCTTCGTGGATGTAATAGATGTAAGTGTCTTTTTCGTAGATGTAATAGATGCAAGTGTTTTCGTCGTAGATGTAATAGATGTAAGTGTCTTTTTCGTAGATGTAATAGATGCAAGCGTTTTCCTCGTAGATGTAATAGATGCAAGTGTCTTCTTCGTGGATGTAACAGATGGAAGTGTCTTTTTCGTAGATGTAATAGATGCAAGTGTTTTCTTCGTAGATGTAATAGATGTAAGTGTCTTCTTCGTGGATGTAACAGATGGAAGTGTCTTTTTCGTAGATGTAATAGATGCAAGTGTCTTCTTCGTGGATGTAATAGATGTAAGTGTCTTTTTCGTAGATGTAATAGATGCAAGTGTTTTCTTCGTGGATGTAATAGATGGAAGTGTTTTCTTCGTAGATGTAATAGATGCAAGTGTTTTCTTCGTAGATGTAATTGATGTAAGTGTTTTCTTCGTAGATGTAATAGATGTAAGTGTCTTCTTCGTGGATGTAACAGATGGAAGTGTCTTTTTCGTAGATGTAATAGATGTAAGTGTCTTTTTCGTAGATGTAACAGATGGAAGTGTCTTTTTCGTAGATGTAATAGATGTAAGTGTTTTCTTCGTAGATGTAATAGATGCAAGTGTCTTCTTCGTGGATGTAACAGATGGAAGTGTCTTTTTCGTAGATGTAATAGATGTAAGTGTCTTCTTCGTGGATGTAACAGATGGAAGTGTCTTTTTCGTAGATGTAATAGATGTAAGTGTTTTCTTCGTAGATGTAATAGATGGAAGTGTCTTCTCCGTGGATGTAACAGATGCAAGTGTCTTTTTCGTAGATGTAATAGATGCAAGTGTTTTCTTCGTAGATGTAATAGATGGAAGTGTCTTTTTCGTAGACGTAATAGATGCAAGTGTTTTCTTCGTGGATGTAATAGATGTAAGTTTCTTCTTCGTTGATGTAACAGATGTAAGTGTCTTTTTCGTAGATGTAACAGATGCAAGTGTTTTCTTCGTAGATGTAATAGATGTAAGTGTCTTCTCCGTGGATGTAATAGATGTAAGTATCTTCTTCGTAGATGTAATAGATATATTACATGCCATATTTTGATGGAGTATGATACAATATGCAGTTCGTTGAATAAAAAGTCAGTTTTCATCGCTGCTGTTGAAGTTTACGTCTTAAGACCCTAAAAGTACACTTACTCTTCCCTCTCATTGAAAAAAACCCTACAGATTGACCTTTCTTCACCTCAATTTTTTTTAACATTTTTTCCCGATCGACATAGCTATCACAAAGCAGTCTAACAAAATCAGTCTAAAATAAATTACACAGTCATTAAAAAATCCAAACATTTTTGAAACTTTCTTTTCTATTTCTTTTCATGTTTTCCGCAAACCCGCTCGTTGACTTACATAGCATTACAAACCATACAAAAAATACACACTGGTCATAATAGATTAACTAAAGTCATATGAGAAAATCAGATAGGTGCACTCTTACACAATCCGAATAGAACACAAAGCTCTAAGTACATCCATTTCTCGGCATGAAGCCGATACGCTGCCTTCCTGATGATACATTTTCAACGTATTGCTGAATATAATTCAAAGAGGCTTCCTACGACTTTCTTGTTTTCTAACGATGACATGTTTTTTTGTCAGTTTGGTAATTTCAAACATATGTTACGTATATTAAAAATAACATCCCTGACGAAGCATGGTGTCAGAGCTTGTCTGGAGGCCATCTAGGATATTGATACCACTCCAAATGTGTCTTTGAAAACCTAAAGATGCCGTATGGTCAGACTTTCAACATCCACTTTTTCTACGGAATGTGACATTTATTATTCCAGATGTTTTAACATTTTGTACGTAAATTTATCGCTTTTCTGAAGTTGTATTTTGTTTCAAATGTTCTTCAGGGGATTGGAGAAAAACACGTCAAATCAAATCTGTGCATTTTTTCTTTTCCTTTTGATAAGTTGGCAAATGGATGTTTAATTTCTTCTGATATACCGCCACTAAAGGCTTTGTACAATAATAGGTATATTTGCTTTGCCCCAGGCTAGTGATCTAGCGGGGTTAGGGTGACCGGGTGTAAAATCCTTGGAGTCAACTTTGTGCGCTGATTCTTCCAGTGTTGTCACAACCCTCAGTGTACAATACAGATTCCTGTCCACTTAAAAGAACTCACGAATCTGCCGGTGTATGACCAGATGGTGGTCACATGAATACGATGACATGGTCAAAATGGTTGCCTTTAGGACAAGTATGGGTTTATGGCGAGCAATTCTAATCTATCTTTAAATTGAATCATCTATATTTTGCTGTAAAACATACCATCACGTTGGTGTTTATATGAGGTAGGTTCAGGTTTGGCGTTAGTAAATAAACAAAGAAACATTTTGTATACAAATAGAGCGAGAGTCGGGTGTATTTCGTGTCATCACTTTTTCAGATATTCCCCACCACAAACCAACACCCCAATCCTACCGTTTCTTCAGAAAATTGATTGGTTATTGATAAAGTTGACGTTTCATTATCATGTATCTTAGAAGGCAACTCTTTGACCAGAATGGCATTTAGATGTGCTAGTAATTACCCTGAAATTGTCGTAATTCAGAGGTATTCAGTTTTACAACCTCCTTCATCCATAATCCGTGATTGTCGTAATGTAGGTAAAAGGTATTCAGTTTTACAACCCCCTTCATACAGTAATCCGTGATTGTCGTAATGCAGGTAAAAGGTATTTAGTTTTACAACCTCCTTCATCCAATAATCCGTGATTGTCGTAATGTAGGTAAAAGGTATTTAGTTTTACAACCCCCTTCATACAGTAATCCGTGATTGTCGTAATGTAGGTAAAAGGTATTTAGTTTTACAACCTTCTTCATACAATAATCCGTGATTGTCGCAATGCAGGTAAAAGGTATTTAGTTTTACAACCCCCTTCATACAGTAATCCGTGATTGTCGTAATGTAGGTAAAGGGTATTTAGTTTTACAACCCCCTTCATACAATAATCCGTGATTGTCGTAATGCAGGTAAAAGGTATTTAGTTTTACAACCCCCTTCATACAGTAATCCGTGATTGTCGTAATGTAGGTAAAAGGTATTTAGTTTTACAACCTCCTTCATACAATAATCCGTGATTGTCGTAATGTAGGTAAAAGGTATTTAGTTTTACAACCCCCTTCATACAGTAATCCGTGATTATCGTAATGTAGGTAAAAGGTATTTAGTTTTACAACCCCCTTCATACAGTAATCCGTGATTGTCGTAATGTAGGTAAAAGGTATTTAGTTTTACAACCTCCTTCATCCAATAATCCGTGATTGTCGTAATGTAGGTAAAAGGTATTTAGTTTTACAACCCCCTTCATACAGTAATTCGTGATTGTCGTAATGCAGGTAAAAGGTATTCAGTTTTAGAACCTCCTTCATACAATAATCCGTGATTGTCGTAATGCAGGTAAAAGGTATTTAGTTTTAGAACCTCCTTCATACAGTAATCCGTGATTGTCGTAATGTAGGTAAAAGGTATTTAGTTTTACAACCCCCTTCATACAATAATCCGTGATTGTCGTAATGCAGGTAAAAGGTATTTAGTTTTAGAACCTCCTTCATACAGTAATCCGTGATTGTCGTAATGTAGGTAAAAGGTATTTAGTTTTACAACCCCCTTCATACAGTAATCCGTGATTGTCGTAATGTAGGTAAAAGGTATTTAGTTTTACAACCTCCTTCATACAATAATCCGTGATTGTCGTAATGTAGGTAAAAGGTATTTAGTTTTACAACCCCCTTCATACAGTAATCCGTGATTGTCGTAATGCAGGTAAAAGGTATTCAGTTTTACAACCTCCTTCATACAATAATCCGTGATTGTCGTAATGCAGGTAGAAGGTATTTAGTTTTACAACCCCCTTCATACAGTAATCCGTGATTGTCGTAATGTAGGTAAAAGGTATTTAGTTTTACAACCCCCTTCATACAATAATCCGTGATTGTCGTAATGCAGGTAAAAGGTATTTAGTTTTAGAACCTCCTTCATACAGTAATCCGTGATTGTCGTAATGCAGGTAAAAGGTATTTAGTTTTACAACCTCCTTCATACAATAATCCGTGATTGTCGTAATGCAGGTAAAAGGTATTTAGTTTTAGAACCTCCTTCATACAATAATCCGTGATTGTCGTAATGCAGGTAAAAGGTATTTAGTTTTACAACCTCCTTCATCCAATAATCCGTGATTCATATTTAAACACGTCTTACTTCTTACACTTACTACATAAAGATTTCATCGTTTCGTGACAGAAGGGAGTAAGTTTAGGTTTACGCAATCAGCAATATTCCAGCTAGACGGCCTGTAAATAATAGAGTCTGGAGCAGACAGTGATCGACAGCATGAGCATCGATCTGAGAAATTGGAAACCGATGACGTGTCAAATAAGTCAGCGAGCCTGAACACCTGATCCCGTAAGTCGCCTCTTATTATAAGCATAGTCGCCTTTTTGGCAAGCATGGGTTACTGAAGGCCTATTCTATCCCGGACCTTCAGGGGTCGCGTGACAGAAGATGTGTTGTATTCTGCAAAGTGAAACTCGTTTGTTTGACCAACAAAGTCCTATAAATGAGTGATTCGAGTATCAATTCATTCGTGTCACTTCAAAGGCAAACATTATCTGTCTGCAAAACATTAAATCCCTATCAACACAGCATCTGCCACTGCATGTAAAAGTACAACATATCTTTGTAACAAGTTGATACATATTTGAGTGCGAGCGAGTAATTTGTACAAACGAAGCTTTGAGCAGTTCATTTCATGGTATGGCATCTTGAAGCTTTAAAATGTGGTCAGGATCCGACCTCGTGATCACAGATTTACACTGACAGTAGCCGCTGATGTCACAAAGCCACTACCAATATATGTGTTGTTCATTTCTGAATCAACCTGATTTGTTGCGCGTCGCGCTGATTACGCCAAAATAACAGAGCGTTTCGCGAGGCATTAAATCCATTACGAAGACGTTAAGAAGATCGTGTATATGTGATGTCGAGAGTGACATCGTGAACGCCGCTTCAGCACCTCATCCAGCCCTCGTGCGATTCAAAACAAGCAACAGTTCATGTTGCAAGCATTCAGCGTTCTGCTGTTTATTTTGTTGACAGTTATATAGCCAGATTCTTTCATACAAATGCATAAAATCGGTGATTTACAGTGTGATTAGGTTGTCTGACAAAACATCCACTTGCAAAGTTTGAGATCGGTTGGATCATTGCATGAAGAGTTATTTGCAAGAAACGAAAACGGGTCCACATGCATTTCATGCCAACCTATAGGTATATCTTCCAATGAAAATCTTATAATGTTTGTATAACCAAGGGATGTAACCCTGAATCAACTTTGGGTCCAGATGACTCTTCGAGTTGATATAGTTGGCATTTAGCATTTATGTTACGTGTTCTAACTGTTTCAATTGTGTTGTTGTGATTCATGAAACTGTCGATAAAATACTAATTCGATGACGTTCACCAGCTGATCAGTGAAACGTTCATGGAAAAAAGTACTTACTTGAGGCTTTGTATTCTCCACATGAATAACGTCAGCAAATGCAACTTCAACTCTTAATGCCATGTCAAATGAACGTTTTTCATGTGACCAGTCCACCTGAACCCCATGAATAACAACAGTAATAATAACTCGTCTTTTATAGCTCATAGTCTCCAAACACCAAGCGATGTTTGATAAGACAGCTAGTTTAGGCATCAGGGTGGAAGAAGAGAGTTTTAACTTTGGAAGGTAGATCATTCACGAGTGAGGCGGATGTGAAAGCAAAGCGTCTGTGTCCAAAGGTTTTCAGTTTGGCTGTGGGAATTGTGAGCAGTGAGCTGTTGGCTGATCTGAGACAGAGAGGTGGAACATACTCTTTCACCAAGTTGGTCAGGTAGGATGAAGCTGAACCATTGATGCAGTGGTATGCGATGTACAGGATCCATGCTGTGATCGGCAGCCAGTGAAGTTTGACAAGGACTGGTGTGATGTGTTCCTCACGTGGAAGTAACATGTTTGACATACGGTATTTACATGGCCCTCCATAGAAAGGTTTGACTCCATGATGACCCAAAGATTCTTTTACCCTTGTACTGATAGTTAGTACTGATCCACGGCTGAACCGGTCAGCAAGATGTCAGTTTTGTTAGTCATTCAATTTTAGTTCATTGACTGACATCCATTATTTCACATCAAAAAATGCAATGTGAAACTGAAGCTGATCGGCTTCAGCATAGCAGTTGTGATGTACAGAGTGCTAATCAGCTCACCAAGGCTACGTGTGTAAAAAGTAAGCATCAAAGGTTCCAAGACTGACACTTGTGAAACTCCATAAATAACTTTATGTAAACTTGATCGGACATGATCGATGAGAACGAACTGTGTTTCTGTTTTCTAAATATGTCCACTTTACCGCGTTACCACGTTACCACTTGGTCCCAAACGGCCCTGTAAACACACAATGAGCTTGTTGTGGTCTAAAGTCTCAAAGGCGACAGACAAGTATAGAAGAACTAGCACGCTAACCTGCACAGCGTCCGCTGCTGCAACTAGACTATCCATGACACTCACCGTGCTCTGGCTTGATCTATATGCAGACTGAAAAGGATCATAATGACCAATGCCATTGATATGTGTCACAAGACGAGTCTTCACAGCCTTCTCCAAGAACTTCGACACATAGGAAAGGTTAGATACGGGTCTATACTTAGCTAAATCTTCGGTATCCCGTCCATTCTTCTTTAGAAAAGGTTGCTCAGAAGCACTTTTTAAAGAAGATGGGACATAGCCCACGGAAAGACTGAGGTTTATCATCTTGGTAAAAGTTAGTACAAGAAGATCCATATTCAAGCATAAACCGTGTTGGGGTGGGATCCAGTATGCAGTAGGTTTGTTTTGATTCAGCAATGATTTTTCTTACTCAAGGGTGTGAATTTGTGAAGATGAGTCTGACAAGAGGAATGTGAGAGTTGTGGAATGGAGGCAGGAACAGTTCCATCTAAGTCCAGGCGGATGTTAGTAATCATGTTTGAAAGGTAATTACAAAATTCTTCTGTAAGAGATGATACATCCAAAGTGTGTGGAAGACTAGAGTCCTTCTCCAGAAGGGATGACATGAAGTCATAGAGAGCCTTCGTGGAGGTGGATTCCTTCAGTTGAGATAGGCTATAATCAGCCTTGGCTTTGTGAACCATGTTGATTTCCGTGCTGAAATATTTGTTATACTCCCTTACGTTCTGCAACATCTCTGTGATATCAGTGTAATAGGCCTTTTATACATAACAAAAAAGCCTTTAACAATTGTCTGTGTTGAAATTTTGAACAACCTCTGACATTAGAACGAAGTCCTCTTGATTAATAACATATGAAGTGAGCATATCTCCAGAGAACTTCGCTTTCTAAAATGAGACGGACGTCCTTTCCTAATTGGAAGAAAGTGACGGTCTAAAATGAATTGAACAAATTTCTGTCTAATTATCGGGTCAGGTGCTTTCCAAAACGTCCTTGTTCGACTGAATGAAGACAAGCGTATTGTTTTCAAATTGGCTGGTCAAACTAATGCCCCGAAAGGCTGGACACAGACGGATACTTTCTTGTCAGATCAAATGTTTTCGTGTGGTCATGACATTTGGTTCAGAACATGGGTATGTCATTGTAACCTTCACCAAGTTATCTACAAAGCTTTGCCGTGCCTACTGACAGCGTGTAAGTGTGGAACTGAATGAGCGGTTTTACGCAGCTTTCATCAGGGCAGAGGACAGAAGTTTCGACACATTGAAGTCGAACTGGGGTTGGTGTGAGGAAAGGAAGCGTGACATTTAGGTAGCTATAATATATATATTAATATATTGGGCTGACTGTATAGCATGTTTCCCAACCCCTGAGAGTTTACGTTATGATGTACAATAATGGAGATATTTTCATTATGTAGTTTGTTCCATGGTACAAAACGATATGCCCCGTTGCGAAATGCTTTGCCCACTTTGTAAATAGCTAGGTCAGCTTGACCTTTGTACATCTAAGAATGAAAACTACAAGACGTAAAACAAGAAAAAAGTACCCCCAAAAACCCCAAAAGCGATAAACTGTGAAAACGAAACACTCACTAGACAGGAATGAAATAAAATACAATGAAACCAAATGAAAAAAAAACCCCAACCATGCCTGTAGGGCAAGAGAGAAGAACGACTGCTAGTTTCAAGTTCTAATCAGTCAACTTTTCTTTGATGTTGAGTAATACCACAGCAGTTGTGGAGGTACGAGCCAAATTTCAAAGAGCAGCATGGCTTGTTTCATTGGGGCTACAAGATCCATGGCCTCTGTAAAACTGTCAGATGTCTCCGTATCGTTTCTAAAAATGACCAAAACTGATGTACGATGCAATTCCTATTTTGAGTTGTGCTGCATGTTCCCATGTTTTTTGGTTCGAATTTTAGAATTCGAAGCGATTAAATTACTGATAGGTATAGCATCTAAGGCTGATACATCGACATCTGAAGTGGGCTTCACCATTGTACCCTTGTGGGGAATCGAGCCCGGGCTAACCACATGGCTTCCACACCGCCTCTCATCCAAACAGCGAAGGACAAGTAAACTAGGGATGTGCATGGAACCTCATTCAATACGTCAAAAATAAAAGGTCTTCCACAGCAATGGTACAATGGTATTTGAAAAACGCAATCAAGTTCATGAATAGGAATATTATAACAGTCATGACGCAACGTCAATACAAGATGGGTGTAGGATTCGCTGCACTTTATCTGAAGGGTATTGCTTGCGGCTCATCATTTTGAAACATATCCCGTCTTTCATGAATCAGCCTCTAATCAAAATGTAACCTGTCATGATGACAAGTCTCTATAAACGTTGTCACGACTAAACAAAAAATATTCAGCAAAATGAAGTTTGGTGAAAGTATGGTGAAAGACGTATTCAATAACGTCCATTGGTCGTTTTAGGTGCGTGAATATATATTGTTGCTCACGTAATTAAATACAGAAATGAATGATTCATGAACACATCAAACATATCAACATATCAAGATTCAAAAGAATATGTTTGGAATTATTTGTGGTTATCTCGAAGTTATACAAGTTTCTCAGCGTCAATGCTTTTAGTGAAACGTCCAAAGACTTTACGTCACATCTGTACATGTGTTTTGATAACCTTTTAGGTAAACAATGAATAACAGATGTCACAAACAGTTGTTTTGGGCGCAGTTTACTTAGAAACCTAGTTTGTAGTTTCAAATCGATCCTTTTGTTCTTGAATTGTTGTTAGAGATTTCTTTTGTTTCCTGTATATTATTTCGGTGGAAGACTTTGATCTGTGTGAGCCAAAAGGTCGCTGTATATCATTCGGACGTACGCTTCCTGTTTATTGTTCAAAATCCGACATTGGTCCGTTTAATGAGACATTATTTGAATACACGTTGCTTAAGTGGGCCATACCGGTAATGACTGGCATAATAACGTGAATATCAATCCAGTTTGATTTCACAGAGTACTGATTAAGTCAGTACGGCCATCTGCTTTCAGTTATTGGCGGTCTATATATACGTTTATATAGATTATAATGTCTTGTTCGGTTATACCTTTTCCTTTTAACTGCAATCATTCAATTTCAAAATTGCACCTGCAATATTATAATACTTTACTATTCCTCGATCACAGGCTTCTTATTAAAACTACATTGGAAGCTATCTAAACCGGCACTCGTCGGAACTGTAGAAATAGTCCTGTTTAGACAGCGTGCTGGATTGTAGAGCTGATGATATATGTACAAGCCACGGATGAAACTGAGACTTTATGCTGGTGTTGACAAGTTGCCGGGTTGGACACATATTTAATATTTATGTTCACCATATAGCGTGATATAGTTCTTGTCAAGATATAGCTGAAATATTGTCGTTGTGGCGTTCATGTATTCGTTTGCGCCGTGACCAGACAACATCGTTTCGTTATTTGATATACCACGCAAGAATATTAATTATCAGGGATTATCAGGTATGTCATATGTATTACACAGTATGTGTTTCATGTGCTGTGGACAAATATGAATATCCCCATGAAACACTGAGGAGTATATTTATTTCACATGAACACGTCACCAAATGCATATCAATTTAAAAGAGTAAGACAATGCAACGTATCAGGAACATTTTTATCATCGAAGAACCGTTGTTAGATGGTTGTAAATTCAAATGTTAAGTTACTTTTCCGATTTGCATTTCCAACGTAATTGTATATGTAAGATGAATGCCATTTATTCTGTGTCAGATCGAAATATCATGTATATGTCAAAACACCGAGTCTTTAAGGACAATGTAGATAGTTTGATTTCCTGTTTATGGTCCCATTAAGTTAGGACGTCCGTTTTCAAGTCCGTGTTTCCTGACTGTTCTAATTTGGGTCGGGCGGAGGGGAAAAAATAAAACAGGCACCAACAACAAAATACTATCCAATACTGGCAAAACAGATTTACCCCTAAATTCCGTACCAGTGAATAATTGAGGACTGAGTCTGTGTGAGTTTTGCCACAGAAACTTTATAATGTCTGACAGAGTCTTTGTGATTTGTCACAGTCTTTGCAATGGTATGTGTTGTAATAAGGCAATATGGTAATTATGGCTTTAGCTTGTGGTATAAAACATTAACCTTTTCCTAATACACACATTGTTTTAGATGATAATTATTCATGACTGTCAATCATAAATAGACATCAAAATGTAAAGTGTTGTCGCATGTAAGACTATATGTGAATATGTGAAGGCTTGAGGATCAGACTGATGTGTCACATCCCAGTTCAAATGGCGATTCATGACTATATTGATCCCATAAATGGATTCATTAGATTTGTTTTTACTGAGCAATATATTCCCAGCTACAGAATACTGAAGTAAATCTAAGCAAGGAGACAACTATGCCAAGGATGAAGGCATGACAAATGTCTGCATTACAGCAATGTTTATGCTGGGAGATTTTCAACCAAAGTGAACCGATTCTGCACATTTCTGTTATACGTACCTCAAGCAATATTCATACGTTTCACCACCACTTATGATGTTCTAGTCAACATTACTCCGACATGGAACAGATGACAGACGAAACATGAAAATTGTATATTCAGTTTAAATCATCTCGAAGTATAGCTTCAAACATTCAGGTGATCTTTACACACCGCAGCTACAACAGAAACGCCCAATTTTGATTCATGAACAAGATTTTAGAAATTATGTCCCCTCAATAGAATTTTTGGGGCTGTGACCAAGAATGAGTTTTCCATTACATCAATTTCAGTAATGTTTATGGATTTACTAATGCACTTCTGATATGTTTGTATGTCTCCTAACTAGTGCTAAAGTCGACATATTTAGTTTGCAAAATTGTATTTAAAATGAACAAATATATTGTTGAGACCGGATATTTTTAAGGTATATATTAGACAAGCAAAGATATTTAAAATTACCCACAAGCTTAAATGCTTTATGGAAATAAATGTCTTGCAACAGTACTATTCTTTGTCAAATAAATTCTGTTTTGTTTAGAAGTAATCATGTCTTCCAATATTACAACCTGTTTTTTTACGTAAAATCTCAGATCCCTTAAAAACCACGAAAAATTACTATCCATGTTGTATCAAATAATCTACCATCACCAAACGGTTAATTTATGTCCCACTCCAAGTTTCTTGAAAGACGCATTAATTGGTTATTGAGTGATTGGGTGATTAGATATTGCTGCACGTGGCAGTATCCGCTATATTCACAATGTGATACCCGAAACTAGTTTTCACATATGACATTTGGAGCAGGATGGCGGGATGAATGCATGCTTTAACCATATGGCTACTCCACCCCATCCCATCTATCCCACCCTACCACAAAATTAACCCAACAGTGCCCGCAGATTTAATAATTCCTCCAGTAAATTCATTGATGGCGAAAGTGTACATGGGAAGCAATCGTTAATCCCGACAATCAGCCTGAACAGATTCCAGTAAGTGTAACAGCAATTATTTTAATGGATCAGAAATATATATGTTTGAAAATATGTGTCGGCATGGCCTACTGCACCGTTAGCCCCTGTCAGTAAATGTTTTTGCATGAAAGGAAAAGCTGTTTTGTTGCCAATCGCAAAAAATGCAACACTGTCTTGCAAAGGAGACATGTAAGCCCTATCTGCACCAGACAATCCAGTGGTGACCACACTGTTGTGCAATTAATGCAACATTGTCTTGCAAAGGAGACATGTAAGCCATTTCTGCACCAGACAATCCAATGGTGACCAAACAGTTGCGCGATTATTTTATCCAAGAGTCAAACATTTGATCCTGCAATGATAACACCTAACGGGTTAAGATAGATATCTTTACAGTTGAGTCGGTGAATGATTCGGAAAACTGAAGGTTTGTAAACAAGAAGCTTCGCATCATAAGAACATGTTGACGATTTCTTTCCAACAAGGCTTTTATGTCCCTTCAACACTGACAGTATTAGATATCGTCTTGCAGTATTTCCGTGATCCGTTAGCAAGATCACCATTCTTCTTGTGTATAATTAAAACTTTGGACAGACAAAAATGTTTCACCAAAACCAAAATCTTTAACGTTTTTTTATTTGCAGTTTGAAACACCGGCATTTTGATGTTTCTAACTACTGAAGTAAAACGCACAATTAACATTGAATTGATAGCACTGGATTCATTTGAGGTTCTTTAAACAAAACATTGCAGCTGATGCCCAAGGGACAAAAGAATGACTATTTTTTCCAAAATGATGTATGAACAAGAAACTCATGTTCCATTTTGACTTGCTTTTGCTCGTTGAGTACTTTATTAGCTTTTTCAAAACTTTGCAACCAATTTAGCGCCACGTTTTGGCTTATAAATAAACCTTCTCCAGGTCTGTTTCATTTTGAGCAGCACGTTTTAACTCATGTAAATCACACGGTAAAATACATTCTCACCTGTGAAAAATGAACCTGTCAGTTTGTGTTTCTTGTTTCCTTTGATCTGGAGCTTTGCATTCAATAGTTTTTTTTCGTTTTTAAGACCCCGTGTGACGTCAAATGCGTCCATGTTGTTTGTCAAATGCAATCTGATTGCTAGGGTTCTGTCAACTGTCTTCTATCCTTTTTAACTGTCTTCTATACTTCTTTTTGTTCTTTAACAATGAGAGTGGCAGTATTCATGTCCCAGTTACCCTACTATCTTCAGAATGAGTGCGTTTTAGCAATATTCCAGCAATATCACGTCGAGGTACACCGGAAATGGGCTTCACATAAATTATCCTCAGAGCGACATTTGATTCAGTAAGGTGTACAAATCATTTGAACATAGTATGCAATGTCACAGCAACCCTTTTTACAGTGACAAATCCCGACAGCAAATTGTGTATCTTCCCTATAAGACCTTATGATTCACTCGCGGCAACATTTACGAAAACATGTCGAGGCAGGTCAAGTTTTGAACTGAAACAAACACGTGATGTGCGTATAAATTATTGTTTTAGTCCAAAAAAGACTATCCACAAATGCAGTTTCAGTTCTAATGTTTCGTTTCTGGTGAGCACACGTGATTATTTG
This sequence comes from Haliotis asinina, assembly GCF_037392515.1. Taxonomy (NCBI): domain Eukaryota; kingdom Metazoa; phylum Mollusca; class Gastropoda; order Lepetellida; family Haliotidae; genus Haliotis; species Haliotis asinina. The sequence continues at coordinate 32,198,719 of NC_090280.1, forward strand.
TACCACTAAAAATTAATCACGTGAGAACAATCAGGTATATATGTGCAAGTTCATTCGAGTTTACAGTTTAATAGAAACACAAATATATATAATAGAGACTGAAAATAAGCATCAATAGCTATATTTGACAGTTATAAAACTAAAACTTTCTTTTGGTAAATGTCCTTAAATTATATTTAAATACATACATTAGGGTGAAGCCCAGCAGCGTGCAGCTGCATGTAGAATGAAAGCCTGAAAATAATGACACAACCCGAATTTGCCTCCGACATGATTTTATTTTATGTTCAGGGAGTAATCATAGTCATTTACACTTCCCTGTAGTAAAAGTTGAAACGCGTGGGTTCGAAATTTTGTTGGTCAGTATTTTATGGACTTCTTTATACCCATATATATCATTTCTGTGCTATGATATCCGTCAAGAAAATGATAGAATGTCTGCACCCTAAACGTATCAAAGAGATGGCTGCTCGTTTTACCTGACTATATGAGTTTCAGTTACATGTACAGCTTATGTTATACGTACATCCCACATAGGTTGTCAGTTAATGCTCATGGGAGATAGATTGTAAAAGAAATCGCCCATGTTCTTAGCCACGATGGAAAATATGTCACTCGTTGGTGTTTTTTTTAAGTACAAAGTAGGCGTGTATGTTCTTTAATGGAGAATTCAACGAGTGTCATACGACTTTCTCAAAAGTGCCATAAAAGTTCAGACATTTAGGGAGTGAATGAGTGAGTTGAGTTTTACGCCGCTTTTAGCAATATTTCAGCAATATGACCAGAGATGGGTGTCACAAGTTATGTGCAATTGGGGAAATGAACCTAGTTCGTCGGCGTAACGAGCAAACACATTAACTGCTAGGCTACCCCACCGAACCGTTTCAGCTTTGAAGGCCTCTGTAAAGGGTTAAATTGTTCTATGGTAGACATGTGCATGACTCGATGCATTAGCGAGAAAAGTAAAGTCTGAGGAAATTCCTTGTATTGCACCATACGTTTCATGCTATTGTGGATGAACAGTTGCCCAGTAGTTGCATGTGTTTATGACGGATGACACAGGCGGGATAGTAAGCCATGAACGCAATGCTCATGATATACTCGGCGTTGTAACAATTGCCTCAACTGGCAATGTGAACACATGTTTCTATGTGTATGGACATAATTTTGGTTTTGATAGAAAGACAGTTGTTGTTGAAGAATTTGCTAGGTCACAACGTTATATATATTCTAATAATCTGTTTCAGGCTTTTGTTAATATGGCAAACAGTTTTCGTTCATACTTTCATTTTTACATGGAATATCTAAAAACCTACAGACCTGGAAGATCCGGGTTAGAATTAGTCTCAGCATTCCATGCTTGTTGTAAGGGGCGACTAATGGGATCGGGTGGTCAGGCTCGCTGACTTAGTTGACACATGCCATCGCATTTTGAAAGTGAAGAAAACCAAGTTCTCTGGATAGTCAACTTCGTTATTTCGGTATTAACACCATTATCAAGCACAGGCATCATGCTGGAGTGTTGTTAAAGACTGACTCACCCACTCCCACTCCGCGTGCAGAGCCCCACCAAGTTCATCCAACGTGGTCGGCGGTCTGTGAACTTATGGCACCGCTCTCGCCTCGACATCATATGTCACGTCAAGTAACAGCATAAAAATGTTTTCTTATCGCCTCTAATCGTTTTCTAACTCGTTCTCCTGCAATAAGTCAGAACCTGCCTTACTTTTGATCTGGAACGCCCTGAATGGAGTCGATCATCAACATTTTTGGGATTCGGTGATTCTTCCACAAACATATCGTAGACTATAAAACACTGAACTAATGTCAACTTACCGACTCCTGACTGTATCCCTCATACCTATAGCCCATAGACGGCCATGGGTAAATTTTGTTTTTCGCCACACCAACCAATGATTTTTTCGGTAAGTCATTAGAATCCACTCCAACCTAACGAAATTCTCGCACATTTTCGGAACTTCTATAAATGTACGATAAACAGTTAACTAGAGATCCACTGGTTTAAGCACCGTTTGACTAACACATTTATCAGGATGAACTATCACGAAGAACGCATTCATCAAATATAACTACAGTGGATGCATCATGTATTGCATCAGTACTTCTGAATGGTTCTAGTTACAGTGTCTATGCATCTCGATTAAATACCAAAGTATTTTCTTCGCAACATCAGACATCAAACTTAATCACTTTCGCGAGTGTAGTTATAATCATTACAACTGTTGTTTACAGGTGAAACATTATGCGGAGTGAATTATTTACACTTATTTGAACACCTACTGCCATTTATACCGCGACTGTCTGGGTGGAACATTTGAACCATATGCTTCATTATGTGCATGAGCACGTGCAAACGTGCAGTAAATGTGGTCAAAGTGTTGTGACTACGTGCCCCAGTCCACTCATCTGTGAATGGCTACCTCGAAAGGATTGGAGCTCTGCAATAACTTGATGCGTCTAGTTGCTGCAAGAGTTGTTCCCAGGGAGTTCAGATTGATAGTACGATGTGCCGCTGAGATTGATATGAAATGATCGTGGGAAAAATACCAGCGCTATTTTCATGCGTGTGGATGTGTGCGTTACGTACATATCCTATAATAATAATTTTAAGGTGTTGGGCACAGTCTGAAGAGTCGATTATTTGTGAGGAAGAAGCTTTCTGAGAAGCCATTGCATCATGTGTGTTTGCGTGAAACAGAACAGCAATCCAACCGACTCCTTCGCCTGGATGAAGTCGGCTGTGAAACAGAACAGCAATCCAACCGAATTCTTCGCCTGGATGAAGTCGGCAGTGGAACAGAACATCAACCCAACCGACTCCTTCGCCTGGATGAAATCGGCTGGTCTAAAATGTGAAATTGATGCTTCCTTTTTGCTCAGGACCAGTCACTTCCCACTCGGAATAGCAAGAATGCGATTCTTAAAGAAACTATTTATGACGTGTGGACTGTGTAATGAATTTACAGCGGCTTTCCAACACCTCGTTAGTGTTATTGGATTTCATGCTCAGGCCGCTTCGTACGGAGGGAATTGTATGATAATACACATGCCCTACGTAATATCATTTCATTTCCATGTCACCAATTGCAAGTTCGTTACACCAGAGGTTATTGTACTCCGGAGTCTTAAATCTAAAAACGTTTACCTGTCCCCCTCTTGGAATCGAACATCATTGAGGGATGCAGTTCTGCTCACTGATCCGACTCCGGGCTCGAAATGGTTTTGCCTTAAGCTTGCCTGGTCAACCATTAAGGATTTATCAAAATATTTTCATTTATCAGCATTCATACGTCGGCCCTAGATCTCAGTTTCTGCCGAAAACTGCCAAAACGGTAACTCAGTTGATGCCAACGTATTTACCATTGTTTAGTCTTTATTCTTTTCTGTTTTATACGAGACATCTTCTTGAAGCGCTGCTGAAGTTTAGAGAGTCAATTACGATACCGGCTTTCATCTGACTCTATAACATTTGACAGACAGATTACAGGGTTTTCGAAACAACCTTAGATCTTAAGTTTGTAAAGCACTGTTTTATCAATCATCCCGTGTACCCATTCGCTATAATGCCATTTTGACTGAATTGATACATCGCCGGATGTTGTCACAGTGATTGTTGTAACGCATTTTGATTTAATGATATATGAGTTTATCGATGTCTTTGGAACATTATCATCTTACAAAATGCGTTCTTAGCAGTTCTGTGTTTCCAGATGTAGGGGTACGATGAGGATATTGTCCTAAATTGTTGAAACCTGAATGCTCTGATACAATTATAGTGACACGACAACTGCTCGGGGCTTAGGTTATTTTAATGATATGTTTGTGGCGCCGATGTTCAGTTCAACTGCTCAAAGGGCATGATGGAGATCTGAGTCATGTTATGCACTGCAAACAGCTTCTGTGTACGCAAGAAAATGTCTGAGTAACGTCAAAATCCATGCCACAAGAGTTGTGGCAAAACGTCAGCTGAAAAAAGTTAAAAATGCTGTGGAACTTCAGTACAAGCTTCAAAGCTGTATACAGCGGGCGACCGTCAGTCCTGTCACCATACAAGTGCACTTTGATGACAAGTGAGTCTATGTCCGATTCACAGTCATCACAGCGTGATGACATTTGATAATATCCACTTACCTCAGCTGTCGCTACACCTTTGTCACAAATCGTGATATACCTAACGAAAACAATGTTGGTTTGTTAAAGAACGTTTTCATTGTGTAGTTAATTAAATGAAACAAAGTTCTGCAGAGTCGGTGTGTTTTTCCTATATACTTAAGGTAAATGGCCTATGAAGAGAGTAAAAACAAAAAAAACCCCAAAACAAAATCAAACAAACAAACATACAAACCAAAAAAGAACCACCCCCATGCATTTTGTCATATGCAAAATATCGATATCACATATTTATAAAATTAAAATAATGCGATTTGTCATGTCCCATCAAAGTGAAAGTGACAGTTGTTCAAATCTGACACTACTTGACTTGTTTACTCGTTTTCTAGTTCAAGGTTATTGTTTATGCAGTGCATGAATGAGCGGGTGACTTTAAATGCATGTCATGTACTATTGAAGCAGACCAGTCGTTTAGTCCTCTTGTTAATCCCACTTAACATCTTATAGGGAAAAAGGGCGCTGGGGAAGTCTAGTGGTTAAAGCGTACGCTCTTCAACCTAAAGATCCAAGGTTCGATTCTTCACGTTGGTACAACGTGTGAAGCCCATTTCTGGTGTCCTCTGCCCTGATAGTGCTGGATATTGCGAAAAGCGGCGTAAAACTATATTGGTCATGACCTGGTTGACTAATGTCAACGTATCCCAATAAAGCAGATCGATGCTCATGCTGCTGATCATTTGATGATCAAGGCTCGATTATTTACAGACCGCCGCCATATAACGGGAATATTGCTGAGTGCGGCATGAAACTAAAACTCACTCACACACTCACTCTTTTATTCTGAATAACTTTAGCATTTAGTCAATAGATAAGCAAAGCTGAAATTCTCCCTTACCGTTTTCAGATAAATGTGCCCTTGTTGGTTTAATGCACTGTATTTGTGAGCTATATAACTTCAGGCGTACTTTATTTCATATTTAACCTTACAGCGACTCAGCTTGTCGTAAGAGGCGACTAACGGGATCGGGTGGTCAGGCTCGCTGACTTGGTTGACACATGCCATCGGTTCCCAATTGCGCAGATCGATGCTCATGTTGTAGATCACTGGATTGTCTGGTCCAGACTCGATTATTTTCAGACCGCCGCCATGTAGCTGGAATATTGCTGAGTGCGGCGTAAAACTAAACTCACTCACTCACTTTAAACTTACACCAGCTGCATACTATTTAGATACATATGTTTGCTGTTGAAAATTATATTATACACAAGCCGATTTTTGCTGTAGATACTGAATCTAGTTAAATATATTACTCAGCGATAAGAACTGCATAAACTTCCATACAACAAAACTAAAGATATCAGTACGCAAGACACACGTCACGCCCATCAGTGGTCATGAAGATCCACAGCAGAGAGACGCCAAAAAGGGATGCCCGGTTTTATAGTAAGTGCTACTTGCGATGTGTAACATTAAGCTCAATATGTCTCAGCATGACAGACAAAATGGCGTAAAACAATGAATAAAAATGTTCTGTTGTGGATAAGATTTGGGAATGGACACGAATTGTTTTTCACAATTATAAGTGACCATACTGACGTCATGGTTGATAAAGCTGTTCTTACCTTCTCTGAAATGCGGGAAAGAAGCTGCTGATCTATACCTCATTTCATTACTCCAGCTTTCAAATTCCACTTTAGAGAGAAAACAACGCTGACAGTAAGACTGCAAAGATACATACAGACACTGATGACACGTAAAGTCTTATTTCTGGTGCTCAATTAGGTTACACAAAACCAAAACTTGTAACGCGATATTTTGTAAGAAACTAACCAAGCCGTTAACACCCATTACATGCACATAAACAGTAGGCGTCATTAATAAAGGGGCAAGAAAATTACCGTCTGATTACCGTCAATTACACGCAGAGGAGTACCCCTAGTAGGAGCAACCCTCAAACCATGACCCATGGCACAGTATAGCCGTAAAGCTGCAATGAAAGGCCACGTGTCATGGTGAACCAGTTCCGAGCACATGAAGCTGAATACACTAACCCGACTTCCACACCGAATGTCACCTACTTGGAAATATCTCTGCACACATGCAGCACGTCATCGTTGGACAGCGCTAAATATTGAAAAAACAAGATCAGTTTTCATAAGTTTACAAAAACGCAAAAATCATACACAAAATCATCCAATCACAGTTGTCAAGTAATTCAGTCCGAACTGTAATCTGCGTTGCGCAATCTGATTCGTTGTGGTATTACCTTCAAGGAAAGGGTCGACTTGAAATTGTCATGGACGAAGGTCCTTGTTACACTTGTACAAAAAACCATAAACCATGTTTTTGACGGTTTCATTGAAAATATCAAGTCTGCGTTTTGAGGTCTAAGATGATTCAAAGGAATGCTTAAGTGAATATTAAATCACCAGATTGACAAGGTATTCCTCTGGTTTAACGACATCAATATGTTTACGTTCATTGAGTGACTCCCATGTTGAGAATCGAACCCCAGCCATCGTGTGACGAGCGAAGGCTATAACAGCATTTTGCATCACCACTCCTTTTAAGGAAGGAAAACTTTAATTCCCGCTAGCACAAGTTAAAGGGGCACACATGTGCAAAATGATACCCTTGCTCAATGGATATTGTTAGAACACTACATCGTATTTAGCACCGTTGCCATTGCTAATATATAGCTGTGACAGAAGTATCAATTTGTCGCTTATCGATTATTAGTTTCATGCCAGACTACCTTTCAGGTTATTATTGCTGGATTGCCGTTACTAATCCAAAGATATACTAAGCTCATTTTACTTCTTTGAACCCTTAATTCGCTGTACATATTTCAATTATCTTCGTACATGACACACATTTTTGTTTATTACCTCTTTAACCCATGGATGACATTTCCATGAATTATGAGTTCATTAACACCGTGACAGCTTACTTTCATATTGTTGTATTAATGTCATTGTTACAGCCAGTATTCACATCAGCCTAACAATACGCTTTCGACTGATAGGTATCTGGGCAAATGGAATCGAAGGCATAATAGCTCATTGCAAGTACGTCTGTTTGTACAAATCCTTTCCGACAACAGGAATTAGATTTATGTGGGCACGTAAATGAAAACATATCTTTTCCAAGTGGAAGATCAGTAGACACTGATTAATACTCCATTCTGGCTCAATATACACGGTAAGCTATTACAATGATTCCATCAAATATTGGCGGAAAGGTTAACATAGCATGCTGTCCTTCAGAAACACATGCTAGGTGAAGTCACGTTTACACCGGAACAATCGCTCAAAACAAAGAAGCTTTTCTTTAAAATATATTCTTACATCTTCTGTAACAAGATGGATTAAAGGCACACCGTACTTCTTAAAACAAAAAGGTAATGGATTTCTGCCAATAATCCTAACTATTAGCCTCAAGGAAACTACCATATAATTTAATCCAAAAAGTTATTACATGTACGTGTACAAATTTTAACATTAAATTAACAAGGGCGACATAATTAATGCAACGTTGCATTAAATAGACTTTCGCCCTCTCTACCGCTGCACATTATTTCAAGTGAAACCCATTAGGTGTTATGTCCCTCAGAGCGCTCTTTACGAATATCGTACGCACAACTTGTGATTGAAACCAGTTCGCCAAACACCGACAACACCGCGTGCGACAGTTTTCAATGTGAGTTTCCCTCGACCTTTCAGTTTCAGGCTACTTGTAAGGGAATCTAAGTTTTTTGTTGCATCAATATTAAACAAGAGAGAGTGCATATACCCCAGTGTGTATAATATAGGGCAAAGTATTGTCGGAAATGTGTGACATTGACTTAAATTAGTCTAATGCCTCCAGACGTTCACAATATTTTCATGTAAATGTTTCTTTTTCAGCCAAAGCCATCTGATATTCCTGATCGTCAGTTTTGAACTTTGAAAAGAGAACTTTGGGAATTTCTTCAATCTTAGAAGTAATCCATGTAACCAAGATATAAAAGCCTATTCATGGAAAGACTTCTCCTATGAAATTGTAGTAGTGATTGATGATCCGGGACGTCCATACGATGCAGATACCAAATGGAACTTATGGAGCTTTCCAAGATTGTCTTCCGTGGCTACATCAGCTGACAGGCTTGGAGTAGGTGAAGAACTTATCTAAATTACATGGACTTCAGCTGAATCGGTATTCTCCAGTCGTCATTGCTTACATCAGCTGACAGGCTTGGAGTAGGTGAAGAACTTATCTAAATTACATGGACTTCAGCTGAATCGGTATTCTCCAGTCGTCATTGCTTACATCAGCTGACAGGCTTGGAGTAGGTGAAGAACTTATCTAAATTACATGGACTTCAGCTGAATCGGTATTCTCCAGTCGTCATTGCTTACATCAGCTGACAGGCTTGGAGTAAGTAAAGAACTTATCTAAATTACATGGACTTCAGCTGAATCGGTATTCTCCGGTCGTCATTGCTTACATCAGCTGACAGGCTTGGAGTAGGTGAAGAACGTATCTAAATTACATGGACTTCAGCTGAATCGGTATTCTCCGGTCGTCATTGCTTACATCAGCTGACAGGCTTGGAGTAAGTAAAGAACTTATCTAAATTACATGGACTTCAGCTGAATCGGTATTCTCCGGTCGTCATTGCTTACATCAGCTGACAGGCTTGGAGTAGGTGAAGAACGTATCTAAATTACATGGACTTCAGCTGAATCGGTATTCTCCGGTCGTCATTGCTTACATCAGCTGACAGGCTTGGAGTAGGTGAAGAACGTATCTAAATTACATGGACTTCAGCTGAATCGGTATTCTCCGGTCGTCATTGCTTACATCAGCTGACAGGCTTGGAGTAGGTGAAGAACGTATCTAAATTACATGGACTTCAGCTGAATCGGTATTCTCCGGTCGTCATTGCTTACATCAGCTGACAGGCTTGGAGTAGGTGAAGAACGTATCTAAATTACATGGACTTCAGCTGAATCGGTATTCTCCGGTCGTCATTGCTTACATCAGCTGACAGGCTTGGAGTAAGTAAAGAACGTATCTAAATTACATGGACTTCAGCTGAATCGGTATTCTCCGGTCGTCATTGCTTACATCAGCTGACAGGCTTGGAGTAAGTAAAGAACGTATCTAAATTACATGGACTTCAGCTGAATCGGTATTCTCCGGTCGTCATTGCTTACATCAGCTGACAGGCTTGGAGTAAGTAAAGAACGTATCTAAATTACATGGACTTCAGCTGAATCGGTATTCTCCAGTCGTCATTGCTTACATCAGCTGACAGGCTTGGAGTAAGTAAAGAACGTATCTAAATTACATGGACTTCAGCTGAATCGGTATTCTCCGGTCGTCATTGCTTACATCAGCTGACAGGCTTGGAGTAAGTAAAGAACGTATCTAAATTACATGGACTTCAGCTGAATCGGTATTCTCCGGTCGTCATTGCTTACATCAGCTGACAGGCTTGGAGTAGGTGAAGAACTTATCTAAATTACATGGACTTCAGCTGAATCGGTATTCTCCAGTCGTCATTGCTTACATCAGCTGACAGGCTTGGAGTAAGTAAAGAACGTATCTAAATTACATGGACTTCAGCTGAATCGGTATTCTCCGGTCGTCATTGCTTACATCAGCTGACAGGCTTGGAGTAAGTAAAGAACGTATCTAAATTACATGGACTTCAGCTGAATCGGTATTCTCCGGTCCTCATTGCTTACATCAGCTGACAGGCTTGGAGTAAGTAAAGAACGTATCTAAATTACATGGACTTCAGCTGAATCGGTATTCTCCGGTCGTCATTGCTTACATCAGCTGACAGGCTTGGAGTAAGTAAAGAACGTATCTAAATTACATGGACTTCAGCTGAATCGGTATTCTCCGGTCGTCATTGCTTACATCAGCTGACAGGCTTGGAGTAGGTGAAGAACTTATCTAAATTACATGGACTTCAGCTGAATCGGTATTCTCCGGTCGTCATTGCTTACATCAGCTGACAGGCTTGGAGTAAGTAAAGAACGTATCTAAATTACATGGACTTCAGCTGAATCAGTATTCTCCGGTCGTCATTGCTTACATTAGCTGACAGGCTTAGAGTAAGTAAAGAACGTATCTAAATTACATGGACTTCAGCTGAATCGGTATTCCCCGGTCGTCATTGCTTACATCAGCTGACAGGCTTGGAGTAAGTAAAGAACGTATCTAAATTACATAGACTTCAGCGAAATCGGTATTCATCAGTCGGCCTTGGTTATATCAGCTGACAGGCTTGGAGTAAATGAACAAATGAAGAATACTTTGAGGTATTTCAGGTAATTCATAGTGTAATACGAAGGTGAATGCTGGAAGTTGTGTCAGTATATTGGGTGTAGTGCCGGAATGAAGATGGTGTACTGTCACCGTGTCTTATATATGTACATAGCGTCCATGATTCATCAGGATTACGACAGAGAATGCTTGGCACTGAAAGTACATCAAGAGAATAACCCGATGGCGGACGTCTGCCTAACCAGGCATGATAAACAGGAGACATACAACTTCTCCAATAACTTGATACTTGGAAATATAATGTGTAATGAAGACTTATAGATTACTTGAAATAACATGTTCAAATGATGACACGACGACTGTTGAAAATATAATGAATAGATGACCTAAGTCTGCTGTAAGTAAAATTAGTGAAAGAAGACTTAAAACTGTTAAATGAATAATTTAAGACCTGTAGACTGCTGAAAATATATTAATAAATAAATGAAATCCTAAAACTGCTGTGCATAAAAAATGTCTTGATGGGTTCTAGGTGTATATCGAATGATGATGATGGGTCTGTTTGTACACCACAAAAACTTCATCACTGTTAATTTTTCCTATCGTTCTTCGCACTTGTCCATTGTAGTGTCCTCTGGAAGTACGACAACATTGTGTCGAGTGGGATGTGTGAGTATCAAATTTATCTGTGAAACAATATTACTTTACGAGAAAGTATTGTGTTCCAATGATAAATTCGGTTTTCAGTGGGAATTTATTGGATGGTATAATGTTCGAAATATTACAACGGCTTTTCCATAAAAAGCGTTTTCAACATTTTAATAGCATTTGGTGCCTACATTTCAAACTACAATCGAGCATGATGTTACTAAAACATCTAAAAACCGTTTGCAACACTAGCTCAAAGTGGCTTGTTCAGGCGTGCAACACTCATGGTCTTCGTAAAGGTTTCAAAAGCGGGCATTTAAAATGACAGTGACAAAAAATGTGTCTGATGTGACTCACTGTTTTGCCTTGCACCTCGTATTTTCTTGTAAGGTAAACTGTTTAAAAACAACCAGCAAAGGGGAAAGCAAAACACAAATGGACACACACACACACCAACAAAGAAAACGAACAACGATAATAAATGCAACACACCAACCTCGCCCCATCTCGCCCCACCACGATATGGCTATGTATTGACGATGTGACGATAGATACAGTGTTCCCAGAAATTATTGAGAAAATCTTTGTTTTTTAACTAATGATGCTAAGATTGGAAAAAGGGCTTTCACTATGCACTAAGCATACTAAATAAGGGAAACAACTCTTGAAGGCTTAGAAGGCAGCTCATTACGTCAAGAGTTATCTCCCTTGTCTGAGCAGACGGCTTCCTGTGTTGACATGGCAGAATTTACAGCAAGAGAGAAAAGAAAGCTCATTCTAGATGATTTTGAAAGGGGTGAGGCTGATGCTAAAGTCTTAGCTTGTAGACATGGTATTCCTCTGTCTACAGTATACAGAACTTTGAAGAATATTCAAACAGGAACCGGGATAGAGCACAAAGCAGGGACAGGTCGGCCGAGGAAATTCAGTGTTGTGGATCGCCGAAGACTTGGGCAGATTGTGAGTAGGGGCAAATTGAAAAGTGTTGAGAACATCAGAAATGAAATGATTAGCAGAGGAAGTCCTCAGGTATGCAATGAAACAGTTAGGCAGGAATTACAGAGACTTAATTGGGTGAAAAAACGTGGAATTCCCTCGCCGTTGATGAAAGATGCACAAAAGGAAAAACGTTTAAACTGGTGTCGGGCTCATGAAAATCAAGATTGGGATAATGTTTTCTTTTCGGATGAAAGTTCTGTTTGGCTTTTCCCTAACTGTGTGAAAATTTGGACCAAAGGTACTGTCAAACCTATCTACCAGCGACCAAAACATAGCCCGAAGTTTCACATGTGGGGTGGCATATCGGCTCGCGGAGTGACGCCATTGTGTGTTTTCACTGGAAACTTGACAAAAGAAAGATACGTTGACATTCTAAATGGTCACCTTCTTCCGACAGCACAAACATTGTATGAAGATGATTGGATTTTCCAGCATGATAATGACCCAAAACACACTGCGCGCTACACAAAACAGTGGTTGTCGGGCGAAAATGTTCAAGTTTTAGACTGGCCCAGTTACAGCCCAGACCTAAACCCAATTGAGAATGTGTGGGGAGTCATGAAGGACAGAATAAACCAAAAGGGACTGAGAAATATTGAAGATATGAAGGCCGAGGTGGTCCAATATTGGGATACCCTGTCACACGATTACATACAAACTTTGATGGGTAGTGTGCCTAGGCGTATTCAGGTATGCATTGCTGAGCGAGGAGGTCTAACAAAGTACTAAAACAAGACTGAGACTGTAAAAGGATGATGTTTTAACATGTTTATGTAAGTAAAACGCCAGAAGTTAATAAACGTAATGAGTTACATGACGCAACATGATTCTCAATAATTTCTGGGAATACTATATCTACTGATTCACTCACTCGTGGACAGTGATCCATACACTTACACTCATGATATAATAGAGATGAAAAATCGACTTCTGAGGAAAGAGTTTTGCTGCACGCGTTAATTTAAAGGCATAGTATCCCACCACAGTTCTCTAAAAATCGATATTGCATTTCTCTCATTATAAGCTACCGTATCATTTATTCAGAACAAAATTACGTTTTAAGATTGCAATATAAAATTAAACAGTTCGAATGAATTAATGCAACGTTGTATTCAATGGCCTGTCGCGGCCATTACCTCTACCGATCGAACTATAATGCAAGCAAACCCCATACAGGCAGGGTCCCCTACGCCCAGGGTGGAGTTAGGCGTGGTTACTGTACTGTTGATATTATATTTACTTTACAATATTTGGTTCAGAAATATCGAACTAAAAAGTGGGGAAGGTCTCATTGCATTTTAGTACATTTCAAAAAGGGAACTCTTTTGGTATTCTATAATGAAGAACGGGGTTCAAGATCGTAGAGCGGTTCTCTTAAAGAATATGTATTGTAAAATTCTGTCTGCAGTTACGCTTTTTAATACTCCAATTAAAATCGTGTTTTTGTATAGAATATATCATGAATATTAGATAATGGGAGTTTAAGAGATATTAATGTTTGCATAGATTAGACGGGTTACCTATTCTAAACGAAATTGTTCTAAGGGACGAATAAATGAACATGTCCTTTGGAACGCTCTTTACGAATGTGTTAATAACGCAACTTCGGCTTGAGGCCAGTTCGGCAAACACTGACAACACCGCGTGCGACAGTTTTCGATGTACGGAGCAATCGTTTACATTCCGTACATGGCAAATGTTACTGTTTGGAAGCTGTTCGCCTCGATTTTTCAGTTATCAATTTCAGGGAAGACGTAACGGATACTATGTTTTACATTGTATCTTTAGGAAGCTAAAGTGAGTGCATATGCCTTAATATACATTATAGGTCAACATTATAGGTCGAAAGAGCGTGACATTCTGCCATTTATTTTGAACTGAACTACATCACAAACATCGGAAGTCATCATTGAGAGGTATTTTACAGCTGTTTGTGCCTTGAATGATGGAATCAAAAAGTTTTCTTTGAGTTTACAATGCTGCTCAAATACAGGCCCTTCTTATGGACACACCATGTCCTAATCCAAACCTACTAGTTAGTCTTCACCCAGGTTTGATTCCCTACACGGGTACAATGTGTGAAGCCCATTTCTGGTGTCCCCGAGTCGATATTTCTGGAATAAAGTGGCGAAAAACTAAACTCACAAACTCAACTAAATGAATCACTATTAAAAGGTATATTCACAAACATAGATTCTCAAAAGTGATCAACTAAACTTCAAGGCATTGTCTTGAGGCTCCTGCTGGAACCACATTCAGTTCCAGCCACTGTTTACGCCATTAACGAGAACATATCTCAAGCGACAAACGTTATTTCCACAGTAAGGTGACAACTAACGTCACAATTAATTTCAGCCTCTAATCTCATCATGCTAACACCAACATAATTGTACCATCGTCCCAAAGTAGGATTGTATTTAACTGTTAAATTAAGCAAGAAAATGAGGTAAAGGGGCGCAATAATCAGATTTATTTCATAATAATGATTTCAAATGACAACACGAGTCTACAAGATTTGAGGCCCCTTGAGGGTTGGACAATACCCAGTGTGATCCCCTATTCACCTGCGCAAATAATTGTTCAAACTGAGAAATTGAAAAATTAATATATTTACTTAAATGATTTTTTGCAAGGCTGTTTACGATCACATTGGAATCAGGCACACTGGAATCAGTTGTACAAGCAGGTTTTACAACTTTGAAAGAAGGCAGCTTCCGGAGCATCGTGTATAGCCGTGGTGTTAGTGGAGGAATTACAGTCTTGTAATCTATCGTCTTCTGTTCCCGTGTCGTGACGAATAAATGCAATAGATCAGTTAGTTTCACAATTAAATCTACGACTGAACAACCCGGATTAGAATTGGTTTTCTGCGACCCATGCATTTAAGAGGCGACTAACGGGATCGGCTGGTCATAATATCCCTATTCATGATATTAATCAAGAATCGGTTTTTGACAGACCATCGCCTTCTAGCAGGGAATTTGCTGAGTACGGTGTTAAGAAAAAAAAAATGAATAAATAAACGAAAAAAAAAATCGACATTCCTCCCTTGACTGTCTGTTGTATGAAATATTTATACCATACAGAATATATGATTTATTGCCCATCAATAAATGCAACGCTGGCTAAATGTGATTAACGACAGTTGCAGATTTCTAACATTTAGAAACGTGATTCACTTTAATTCAACATTTTGACTGTGAAATGTGCTTTTCCCAGGTCTACGACATTGCTGAACTGTACTTAAACTGACATTATGTATTTCAACACGATATGCGTCAGCTGTTGGTATAACCTTACATAAGAAGAAAGAACTGATTACTTTAGAAAAGTTAATCAAAATTGGAAACTAAATGTTAAGCCATAAAAACTTCAAAAATGAACGACTTGATATTTACCAGTTGATGAAAATGTAGATGAATATATCAATGGGAGGCTATAAATGTATGATATTTCGTAATTCAAAGAGTGGGTGAGTTGAAGGTACATCGCCTTGAACTAAATTCCTGTCACATGACTGCGTGTTCACTTCACGACGAAGGTGATTCATGTCTTAATTACATGTTAATCACTGTAAGGAGAGGTGGGGAAGCCTAATGGTTGATGCGTCCTCATGCCGAAGACCCGAGTTCGATTCCCCACATGCGTACAATGTATGAAGCCTATTTATCCTGACCGGTCATGTTATGGAATATTGCTAAAAGCGGCGTGAAACCATATCCAGTCAATTATCAGATGCCTGAATTTTTGACACTTAGGTTTGAAATCCCGGAATAAACAACCTTTGATCAAGGGCCATATGTCGCTCCGTTTTCCAATTCCAATTTTCGCAGAACCAGCATGATATATTATACCCAGTAGCTGTGAAATGTAGACACATTAAAAGATATGGGATCATAAAATGATCATAGAAATAACAGAATGAGTGATAATGATGTCAAAACTACCTTTGATTTTATCCACATACATCCTTTGAAAATGATAACGTCTTATTAAAGATATGATCATATGTTTGCTTTTAATAAATATATCATAACCGTGAGAGCAGAACTATTTTTCTTGTTGGCTTGTGTTCACATTTACAAACGAATTACAATGGGAGCCAGGTACAGAAATATGCCCACCACTGATATTCCTCATCCAGAAAATAACGTCACAGCTAGATATCAGGAGGACTCAATAGACCTCAAACTATCTACTAAACTATTGTTTCAGCCCTCAACCAGATTCACAGGGACGAAAATAGCTGGAATATTGGCACCTTATCAAGGCCTCTTCTAGTAAGCACATTACAGCTGGTCATCTACTCAAAGTAGGACACGTGTTTCATTACTTGACATTAGTTCAGTCAAAGGGAGTTGCCTTTGGCAGGTCCAGTGCAATTACACTTGAGGCGTAGGTAAATTGAAAATAAATAAATTGTCCTTCATATCTGATTAACATTCGTGGATGGTTGTCCAATAATTCCATGTAACAGCAACTTCGGAAGGTAATTAATCATGTAAAGATCCCAGACTGTCACTATGCCGTTTGGCACTTTCCTCTTTTCAGATTTTACAAAAGGGATATCTGCTGAGGTTTCTGTCTTTGATAGATATTCAAAGGTTTGTGAGGAATAATATTTTACTTCATGTTCGTCAAATTTGAGAATCAAATCGTGTGATATTGGAGTCGGTCGGTCTATTCACATACGCTTGAATTACCAGCTCTCTTTGCTATTGTAAGCTATCACTCAGTTTGTCCAAAGGGAACTTTCGGGGATTTTTTGTAATGAAAACTTACACCCACCTCCATTTGCTACGATCAGATTTACAAAATACACCCCTGTGTGCGGACCTCTAGGGAGGCATACAACTTGCTTGTCGAACCTTCTGCCTCTTTATTTATGTAACTTCGTGAAGTCCGCACGTTTAGGTCCAAATAAATGACATGCAACTGAAAATGGTTCCTTTTGTTGAAAAAAATATGTATTCTTGTGTTGGATCACATCATGTAAACTGAGCATACTGTTCATTCGATACATGGACATACATTTGTCAGTGAATATACATTTCTCATCTACTGAAAACAGAAACACTTCAGCCAACAGTGTGTTTATCCAAACACGAACTCCATGGATAAAGAGGAATGACATTATTATTGACCTCATTTAATTCCATAAGGTGTTTTAACTTTAGTTTTATGTAACTGTGCCGGTACAGTTTTAATACTCCATAAATATTTGAATTTTTCTTCAATGAAATCATGTTTTACTCAAATCCATAACCATGAGATCATAACATTCTAAAACGGAATAAATCTTTGTGACAAGATACAGATTTTAACCACAAATGTGCGTTTGTTACTACGCAAATTGTAATAAAGCGGTAAAATGTAATAAACTGCGGTAAATTATAATAGCATCGCGGTAAATTGTAACATTCTCCAAAATCTGTGAAAATCATTTTTTCTGAACCTTTTATTGTTCTCTACAGGACTCTTGTTCTCAACATGTAACATTCTATATAACACTTTTTAAAACTATATTACAGTTTTATTATATACATGACACTTTTGTCAAATTGTATTTTTCTATAATTAACACTTTTTCTAATCCTTGTATCATTCTATATATGATACTTGAGATAGGCTTCCACTAGAAGAGAGGGTAGTATGTTTCAGAACCAGAAACACACTTTTCTTTGATATAGCATCCGTGCCCTATTTTCCGCGTGTTAATAACAACACTTGCTGTGATACATTTCACAGGCAAGCTGCAGTTGACAGATCAATTTCAAGTTCATTTCAATAACTTCTAAAAATAACAAAAGAACGCCGGGCATTTCAGTTGCAGACATTGACACCTCTGACACTAGACTTATGGGTCATGAGAAGGTTTCTTAAATTACACTAATCATTCAATATCTAGATTAACTTTTTCATGGAGAATACATTAGCATTTTCACGACCGATGTCAGATTTGTATAACTGTAAACAGAAATACAAGTAGTCGAGTTTCGCAACCCTTTGAGAAATTGTTTAAACAGAAATGAGTCTGACTAAGACTGCTACTAGGTACATATAACGGGGAAGGTTTTGAACACAAACATAAATCTGTCATAATGAAAAATATAACACAATGGTCATCCAAGTATTATCTGAATCCTTGAAATCCTATATTAAATGGAAAAGTTATCAATAAAGCTATTCAAAAAACAAATAAACAAAAAAGAAAACAAAACAAAAATAACAAACAAACAAACAAAAAACAAAACAAAGCATGAAAACACGTGTGCTTCTTTTTGTAAGCAATTTATTTATACAGCTACATTACTGTTTACAATGTAATGAGAACAACAGGCGATGGTGTAATTCACTGGCTAAAACGTCCCCTCACCATGCCGTCGGCCCGGGTTCGATTCCCCATTTGGGTACAATGTGCGAGGCCCATTTCTGGAATATTCACTGAATACTGAATCTGACTGTCATGCACTGATCTAAATACTGGAACACTTGATCTTGAGAAGCAAAATGAGTATTTTGTTGAAGAAACCCATTCAAGAAAAAAAACCCGACGCATGTACGCTGTTTTGTGCTGACTTCCTTCGGCTAAAAATATCGAATTGAAGAAAGTCGTGATCAGCAGAATTTCATTTGACTCCTACTATGGACTTCCTACACACAAGTAGGATTTATGATACGTAAAGAGGCAATAAAGCCACATTTGTCTTATGGTACATGTAGGAGTTTCTTGTAGAAGGAACAATACGTGATAAGAAGGTTTCTGAAGCGTTTGTAATGGGATTACTGACCTCTTCGTTTGGAACGAAACAGCCTTTACAAACATTTACCCGAAAGCGTGACTGCACATGAAAGCTTGTATATCTAATATTTTTCCACGAACGATTTTAAAGTGCGCATGTGAGAATTAAACACGTTGCTTACATAATTTGGCTCTGGAAAGAGAGATACATTTTCAAGTCTGATGAATACGCAGTTTAGTTTATATTCAACTTCGATTGGATGAAAGGGACAGGTAGAGCAGCGCAACAAAATATGTGCTTTTAGAGTGTATGTCACGATATACTGTCTCGGGTGAACGCCATTCCTTTGACATAGTTACAGTAGGTACATTGAACCGAAACACTTCAAAGTTTCGAGATTGTGATCTACCTTCAGTTGTTGGCAGTGATATAAGTTTTAACTTTCCATGTTAGTTTTAATTCGATTTGTGATATTCTAGTTGTTTTACTGTCCTTCGTTGACAGGTTTCTTTTGTAGACATATATTTCTTTTCAGTATTAAATGTTTAGGTCACGACGTAGCTGAGATATTGCCGATGTGACGTTCAATATTAACTCACTCACTCAAAGTTTCGGGTGGCGTTGGGGAAACTTATTTGTTGAAGCATTCGCTATTGACATTGAAGACTCAATTCTCCATGTAGATGTATTGTAGCGGCTCATTTCTGGTGCCCCACGTTGTGCTGTTGCTGGAACATTGCCCTAAACGGCGTAAATCCCAACTGACCAACTGAGGTTTCAGTTGCAAAACACAGTTATTGCTTTTTGCAATCGAATAACAACTTCTTTGTTGTTTCACTTTTGACAACGTATAAGACTGTGTACCGAAACTCTACATCACAACATAAGTCAACAAGGAAACAGTGCTTTCACCATCAACTGCTATAGGGCAGCAAAATAGCACTGGCAAATTACAAACATGTTTGTTCATATACTACTGAATAATATATGCTGGACAAACTTAGTTAGGGATATATGTAAATTAATACTCATTAATACTTATATATTTATTCATTGACGCTCTGACAAGACATCCATCATATACCAAAATACCAATAATAATATCAATACCAATAAATACCAATTATATAAGCACGTGTATACTATACAAAAGAGTCATTTAAGCCTTATGAGGAGAGAGGCAACAAGGGCTCACGTATGGAGTGATTGGTACTTTCATAAGGTACTTGGATATCTTGTCCCACTTCAGACAAATAGATGGAAAGCACATAGAAAGGGAATTGGGTTTTTACGCCGCTAATAGCAATATTCCAGCAATGTCACGGCGGGTGACGTCGGAAATGGGCTTTGCTCATTGTACCCGTTTCGGGAAATTGGACCCGGCTCGTCAGCGTAACTTCGCTTTAACAATTTGGCTGCCCCACAACCCACATAGAAAGAGAAGTTACTATAGAAAAAAAGATACATCCAAGTTTGTTTTGATAAACTTAGGTTGAAAGATGTCATTCGAGTAGATTTGGTGGTTTACGACTATATATTACATGAAACAAGGGCTGTAGACACGAAAACGTCATAGTTAGACGAAAATGTCCTTCATGCCATTTCATCGGTTTCCGTGTAGTTGCTATTTCGCAGAGTATGTACTGAGATGACACACGTCAGGCATTCAGATAAGAATTTATAGGCACTAATTCACACCATACATCCTTAAACAAATAATGCATTTCTCTAGAGTATGAAAATTTGACAAAAACAAAACAGCAACCCCCTCCCCCCCAAAAAAAACCAAAAAAAAACAACAACAAAAAACCCCAACAAAAACAAAAAAACAAACAAACAAAAAACCCAAAAGCCAAACATGACGTATTTAGAATACAACATTAAACTAACAAGTTCGAATGAATTCATCCAACGTTGCATTAAATAGACTTTCGTTCCCTCTACTGGTTGAACATTATTTCAAGCGAACCTCTAAGAAGTATGTCCCTCGGGACGCTTTTTACGAATATCCTACCCACAACTTGGGACTGAAACCAGTTTGGCAAACACCGCCAACATCATGTTCAGTTTTCAATGTACAGATCAACCATTTACATCCCATACATGGCAAGTGTTTGGAAACTGTTCGCCTCGAAGTTTCAGTTATCGATGTCAGGCAAGGCGTAAGAGATAAGAAGTATTTTGTTGGAATGAGTAGTAAGTTTAAATGAGTGTACATGTCCATAGGTATCTAATATAGACCCAAATTTTGTCGAAAATGTGCGACATTGTGCCTTTAAATAGTTACGTCGACTCACCACATAGAAGTACACTTGAGGCGACAACGGGATCGAGTGGTCAGACCCTGTGACTTGGTTGAACATGTCATTGTGTCCCAATTGCGTAAATCGATGCTCATGCTGTTCACTACATTGTCTGGTCTTATCTCGATTATTTACCGACTGCCTTGTTACATGTGGAGTATTGATGAGTGCAGGGTCAACAACAAACATACCATTTGCTCATAAAGTAGCTATTTCTGATTAGCATGACATTGCAAACTGACAGACAAGTAAATTTGCAGAAGATGTACCTGTGCATTTAGATAACCAGGAATTTCTTCTGGTGCTATTTACCCTAGCTCAATTAGACATCGGTAACAAAAGCTCCCAAAGACCGAGTCACTTCCCAACCATTCTTGGTGTTCTGCAAGAGGTAACCGAATATTTTATCGTCTTCCACTGGTGACGTCTCGAATTTCCTTTTAGAACAAGAAATGAAATCAATTAGAAATTTATGTTTTTTTCAAGCGTATTACCACTGATACAAATCAGATTATCTGTCTGACACCCAAGACAATTTGCATTTGAAAATACGTGGCTGTGAAGTCTTCAGTTGTACTGACTTCAAAGCAGTCGTCTCACCAGATACGATTTATGATATCATTAACTGAGTTTTCGGGTTTAGCTAAGAAACTGACTAATTGTGTTACTTATGTGATAATGGTATTATTGACAGTTATGTTATGATTGAAAACGACCAGAATTGTCCAATAATAAATTTCATTTCACATCGTTAGTATAGTTTTGTTGCATTGATTGGGCAAATGTGAAAGAACACCCATGTAACCTTATAGTCATGTTCTCTTAGTATAGAGGAAGGTGTTGGAATGTGATCTTTCACTTTATACTATTTCGCTTTGATAAGTCCTTGTGATCACCAGTTTTTGAGAACACTGCAAGTTAATACATCTTTACAAAAGGCGTGCGATTGAAATGTCAACAACCGATACTATATATGTATGTATGTATGTATGTGTGTGTGTGTGTGTGTGTGTGTGTGTGTGTGTCTGTGTGTGTCTGTGTGTGTGTATCCTCTATAACAAGGTGTTCTTTTTACGAAACATCAGGATGTGATTGCTGTTTTGGCTCCTCAAATAGTGATAATCTCGTCGTTTCCTCTAGACCACGAAGACAGGTTTCACAAAAAATCCCAAGTGGTTTCTTTTACTACTCAAAATGTCAGTTTTCCAAATTGTGTAAATGTGTTTATTACATGTAAAAAACCAGACCGAATGTTGCTTTGGTGCAGTGTTTGCAAAACTGTGTTGAGCAACATGTTTGAGTATCGTTTTACTCCGCATTGCGTTGGAGTTGTGTGCCCAAGACATGTTTAGTTTTCATAAGAAACTGTCCAATTAATAGTATATATTTCCTTTTTTGTGTACCTAGCACAACTGTGGTGTATTTACCATTGTTGGTCAGTCCTTCAGCTGTGCCGGTTAATTGTTCCCTTAATTCCCCAAATATGCACCTCCCAATCTTAATGTATGTTGCTGTAACTTTCTCTCATTTTGAACAAAACTTGTCCTCGATAGCGAGTGTTGCTTTTGACAGGGATTTATAAAATGGTAATAGTCAGGGTTAATGCCTTTCGACGATCACAAACAAATGCATGCACAAAAGGCTTAAATTTTAGACATCCAAAATACGATGTGGCATATTTATATTTTTTTTCTAAAAACGTACTTGTAAAAGTTTTCATTATATCAAATATGAAACTGATTTGTTTATTTATCATCAAATCTGACGATGACACCGAAAGAGTCTGTGTGTGTTAGATCGATCATGCATAGAATGTTTAATAGAAGCCACGGTATCATCCATAAGAAATCACCCCACTAAATTATTGGTATGCATTTGTTTCAGGCATACGATATACGAGTCTGGACCAGACAATGCAGTGATTGTCATCATGCAATTGGATGACAGGGCATGTGTTAATGAATCATTATCAAAAAGTAATGATACGGATGAGCGTTTCCTATCCTACGTTAAATCCGTCACAACTATATGCAAAATCTAACCGATTCTTTACCTGAAATAATTCGGGAACGTATATGACATCAAAATACTCAACTACATCGGGCATCACATTTTCACTGATGAATCAAATTTGGAAATATTTCCCACCTATCTACCATAGGACATTTGAAAGCTTTACTGAAACACCGAATGTTGTGACCTTGATCAAACATCCTCTGAGCTACTCTGGTATGACGCTCGTCGAAGACTTTGAAAGAAAGAACATGCCCCAATGCACACAAAAGTTTGTGAAAAGTAAAAACCAAAAGCTGTAGCTTTTGGAATATTGCACGGCATGCAAGGACATGACAAGACAATAATACAGATATTAACATTAACGGGAACCACGGGAAAACGCTCACAGCAATCCTCCTGATGTTGAGAACAACCATCTTTCAAATTTCATTACTTTGGGAATCATGTTTATTATTTCGTTTTACTATTAGTGCATATAGTTCGTTGACCACTTTTCTTTGTGTACTTAACAAGAGATGTTTGAAATTTAATTTGCTCAAACAAACATCGACAAATTGACAGTGAGTGTTTGACTGTCATTTTATTGACTCGTCGCTAATAAACTGTTTGAATAAATAAACACAGAAGCTCCACACCATAAGTGACGAGGGTAAAATCCTCATATAACCCAATTATTGCTTCTGTTTTGATGTGGTAATGTTCACCGAAGAACAGACTTTGGCGTAGGGTTTTCAGTTAAGTGAACTGAAGTTAAATCTCAAATAGTTGGTGGTGATCTTATAATGTGGCGTTTTAAGTATTCTCTGCTATGTTCGAATTAACTCTTGGTCTCAATTAGTTGAGCGAAAAGCTTATATTTTCTTAGGATGCAGTGTTTCCTTGAGCACAGAGCTCAAAAACGGAGGGTACTGTGTTTATTATTTATTGACAACTCTCTTACATATCGACAGAGCAGACAAAGATTGTTAAAAATAATTCCAGTTGTCATACTAGGTGATATTCTTTAGAAATGGTTAATTCTTAAATGCCCGATCCATTTTCGTTGTCCGTTCGCTTCTTTAATAAAGACCCTTTTCCCCTTAGATTCATTAACACACTCTCTGATCATGTATCAAATTAATTATCTTTCATTTTATGAAATCACTCAAATCTTCAATATATATATATATATATATATATATATATATATATATATATATATATATATATATATATATATATATATATATATATATATATATATATATATATATATATATATATATACACACACACACACACCCACACCCTTGTTGTTAATGAATTCGTAGTGGCGAGCTGGCTGAAGTACCAGACTAGCGATTCAGCGAGACTGAGGTGTCTGGATCGAGTCCACCTTGGAGTCAACATTGTGTGGAGACTCTTTCCGTGTTGTCACAACCCCTAGTGTACAACAAACAAGTCTGTGCCCTTGAAAGAACCAACGAATCCGTTGGTATATGACCAGATGGTGGCCACATGAATACGTTCATACACCTAGTTGTGGGTACAGCAACGAGCAGTAAAGTACTGCGACTATGTGCCCCAGTCCAACCAGCTGTGAAATGGGTACCTCGTAAGAATGAGAGCCACAATAAACTCGGTACGCCTAGCGGCAGCAAGAGTTGTATACTCCCAAGGGAGCTGAGATTGATAATGCGATGTGACATAATACTAATACTAATTCAGTCGTGCCTCTGGTTTTCGTATCACTGAAACGCCGTTGCAATATACCCACAACAATCTGAGAATAAATTGAGTTAAAGCGTTGAAATTTTACGTCACATCGGTAATGTTTCAGCCATCATAATGACGAGACCAAGTATGTGTACATTCACATTTTAATCTGTGTTTAGTAAGATTCTATAAAGGAGCGAGAAGAGGTCGAATCACAGGTTTGTGATTAAAACTGCTAGGCGAAAAAGAGGAAAAACAGATTTGACCCAAACATTACAAACCAAAGGATGTATTTGTGTGCAGTTTGTGTATGATAGAGTGTCCTTGGAATGTTTACATGAACCCCTGGTGTAATTTCTGTGATATTAATTCATTAACACAGCCGACATCTTCTCGATTTTAGCGAAGGTTTCTTTGCATAATGGAAATGTTTTTGTTGCTTGAAGTCTGGAATGCCACACCCTATAACGGTGGTATGGTTCATGATCATTTTATCAAAATGCACAATTGGCTACACAGGAGAACGAATAAGAAACACACTTCAGACGTATTGTAATACATCTCTGCCAAAAGCTGAGTCGATTGTACAGTTGTGACAACATCATAAGCAGATATATATTTCAGCACTATTACACCTGTGTGATGTTGTTTGCAAACAAACTGGGTCTGAACCAGTGATTGTCACCATGGGATACGGTGACAGGGTATAGGCAGTCTTATTCGATTTTTCTAACTGACCATTCACAGAAATAATCCCAGGTCTGTCAATCCATCAGAGATCACAACTAAATACGTTATTACTAACACGCAATCATGACTATAGTATAGAGATTATGAGATATAACGCAAGGACTGGTTATACAATCACTACGTGCGATATTGGCTTCTGCGGTCGACAGCAGGGCTTCGTAAACGTATCTGTAGGCGATGAAATATATTAATTGATTGATATTTAACGGCGCAAAATCCAGCTTTATGGCAGCGGTCTGTAAATAATCGAATCTGGATCAGACAATCCAGTCATGAACAAATGTTATATCGATCTACGTATTTGGGATATGGTGGTATGAGTCAACCAAATGGGCGAGCCAGACCACCCGATCTAAGTCTTTAAAACGAACTTCTTTTACAGAAAACAATCTTTATAAAATTCACATAAAATAGAATAAAACGGAGCCTAGGGACTAAATTGAACATTCTGAAATTGTGGTCATCTAGAATTGCCACACATTCTAGACATGAATGGGCTTCATTGGATGTACTTGTTTCACAGCCTGGATGACAGATTACATCCGAAACCGTTAGCCGCTTCTTACACATGATACCAGTTTGTTTAAATTCAAGGTCATTTAGACAATTTGTAACGTATGTATCAATTAAATTAACTTTACATTTATAATTAATACTATTGTCAATGATAAACTAATCATATATTTGCCTTGATTTTACCATTAACGTGGAAAGAACGGGTGTTATCTCGCAATGTTTACAGACATTGTAGAATAGGGTTGTATATGTTTCTGTTGAGAATCAGTTGAAGGATTTTGTGTTTATGTATAGACTGAGAGACAAGGCTGTTGAACCCGTATACTGATTATTCCAGTGTAATCTAACTCAGAGAGGTATAGACACTTCCGGAACCCGTATACTGATTATTCCAGTGTAATCTAACTCAGAGAGGTATAGACACTTCCGGAACCCGTATACTGATTATTCCAGTGTAATCTAACTCAGAGAGGTATAGACACTTCCGGAACCCGTATACTGATTATTCCAGTGTAATCTAACTCAGAGAGGTATAGACACTTCCGGAACCCGTATACTGATTATTCCAGTGTAATCTAACTCAGAGAGGTATAGACAGTTCCGGAAGCGGTTGATGTATATTTTGAAATGGTACGCTCTTGCCACAGCCATCTCACATTACAGGTTCGTTACAACAATACAAACAGTTGTGTGAAGATCATTGTTCGTTTTGGATTTCACGTATTTTCAAGTTAACTCCGTAATCATCAAGCACTGTTCTCACCTTGCCAGGTACATTAATAAGTGCCCTCACATCATGTGATCGACTTCACGAGCATCGATTTGCACATTTTGGATACGATGACACGTGTCAAGCACTATCTGCCATAATGTATGTGTTGCTCAGTGAGTGAATTTTATTTTTAGGGTCAAATCGGCATTCAAGTCATTTTCAATCACCTTCATGGTGGTACGTGTATATTTGTATTGTGCTTTTGATGCTGAAAAAGATGCACATTGATGTGAGTGACCAGTGCCATGGTGCATATGTCCTTAGTTTTTAAAGTCATTGGTCAGCATCAGCGTGGTAGGGATATCAGTAATAGACTTCGCATACACTCAGGGGACAATGAGGTAAATTCATGAGATTTGGACGTTTTTTGCCCGATGTAAACCGTGTTTCCAAGCACTCGAGTGGATTTAGTTATACGTCGCTTTCAACAACATGCCAGCGTTGTCACGGTGGTGGGCACCAGGAATAAGCTTCACATATTGTACCCATGTGGGGAATCAAAGCCGGGTCTTTGGCGTGATGACCTTCCCCACCGGCCTCAAGTTCTTGGCGAACAGGTAGAGGAGACCAACGGGTATTTTGTGTTACAATGTCACGTGGTGGATGTAGCGATCCTTGGATGGATGGTGAAGGATCTTTCCAATCTTTAAGACATGCTACCACAAATCAGAATCCTTCGTTTTGCAAGCAGTTCTCGTAGTCTTCAGTGCAGACTCAGTCATCTGGCAGCTTTAGTTGAATGTTTTGTAAATGTCGGTTCAGAAATTGAATAAATCCTGACAATGCTTTTTTGAATACTGAGTACTATTTTCTCCTTTGGTTTTGGTTATTTTTTCCTATCGTTTCTCTTATTTACATAGGCGCTAACCAGTACTGAATATGACCACACATATTTTCAAGTGCGGAGCTGGAGGGCGTCTGTTTAACTTTCTGTACTCATGAAAGGAACTCGATAAGTTTTCCATTCGATGTGTAGTTGTTTTCATTGCTGTCCGAAGACCAGGCTGTGCGTGTATTCACATGTAATAACTGTTGAGAACTTACCTCTTTCTTTAAAAAACTATTTACCTTTTTCAAAAAGGTCGTGATAGGTGAAAATTGTGCAATCCTATTTGTACCAACGTTAAAATGTCATGTCAGTGATGTTAGTGTGATTCAACAACTTTAAATCTATCACAAAGACTTATATTTCTGTTATTAGACTTGCAATGGTGAATCTGAAAGTTCAAAACGATTTGGTGTCATGTTGCTGTCCTTCATGGAACTCATGAAAATGTCAAAGGTCACCGAAGATACCTGTTTCCTTTCAAAGGTGTTGCAATTAAATGTATTCCGTGAAATGTTGCATGGTAGCCACGTGCAAGAATTTCCAAATTTGGTGCATGAACATTAAAGGTAGTCCGATGTAATTCCCTATTTTGACCTTTACTATACCCTTCTGGAGTTGGGCGGTGGGGGTAGTCAAGTTGTTAAAGCGTTCGTTCGTTAGGCCGAAGGCCCGGGTTCGAATTTCTAGTTGGGTACAATGTGTGAAACTCATTTCTTGTGTTCCCCTCTGTGATATTGCAGGAATATTGCTAAATGGGGCGTAAAAAACATACTCCCTCACATCAGGAATTTTGCTAGGGGAACAATTGCCTAGTCTGGCATGATATGAAGGGTGCCACCTGTTTGACTGGATATCGATACGTTCACCTTTTCTCTAACAGAATATCATCACTGTTTGATGGTGATTCATAAACCCATGCTCTCTTGTGATGCGAATCGCTTCACTGTCTGTTCCAGATACACTGTTGCTGTGTGAGGGGCTAAAAAAACAAGCAAGCACATGCTTGTCATATTCGGAACAATACACCCGACTGAGCTGTCAGCAGAAATTTCTTATGGATGTGGAAACGGTTTTGCCAACTGTTATCTGTGCTCTGGCTACATATCTGGTTATATTGTCATTGCGTTTCGTTGTACAAAGGTATTGTATTATGATAAGAACGTAACAACAACTCCTGCTGAAACGCACACTTTAACATGTTCTGTGAGTGAGTGAGTGATTAAGTGTGGTTACGCCTCTTTTAACAGTATTTCAGTAATAGGGACTGCAGAAATGGGTAATCGAGTCTGGCACCAGTCTTTGTTTGTTGTTTAACGCCGCATTCGCCAATATTCCAGCTATATGACGTCGGTCCATAAGCAATTGAGTCTCACCATCCGGTCCCTTTGGCGGCGTCTACGACAAAGCATAGGTTACATAGGACTAATTCTAACCCGGATCATCACGGCCTCTAGACTTTTGTTGACATCTGAGCTAAAAGTGTCAGCATGGATTAGACTAAAGCTTAGCCTTTGAGTATACATTATTTTCATAGTAACAAACAAACCCATCCTGAACTTGAGGAAATCTAGACTTGCTTTATTTAGGGAGTTAACTTAGCAGAAAGGGCTTGGCAGTACGTAAAATAATGCAGTTGAGGGACTGTCAGACAAACTAGGTAAACACAAGACAAGGTCGGGTGGGAGTCATTTTGATATTTCAGAACGGGATGTTTGTGTAACTCGTGCTGCATGGTGCATTTGTGAGAGGAATAACCATATTGGAGCCCGCCACGACCAATATGATTTATCCACAGCAAGCTAAGATGGTTTGGAATACAAGATCCGCAGCAACTAACCCACACTTTTCAACTATTGTGTGAGTAACCTTGCAAAGTTTACAGGTGGTGCAGGCTTGATGGAAGCTCAAAATGGCATTTTTTATATAAATAATTTAGATTATAAAGAGCATGAAGGCAATATGTAATAGAAACAAAAAATCAATTTATCTTTCATGGGCTGTTTTATTAATGCCAAGACATTAACAGCGTTCAACGAATTGGTCCTGCAAATGCAATTTGGTTTGGAATTACAGATGTAAATTCAAGTTTAGAACTGCAGCGAGTTTCCGAAAATATCGAATCTCTTGCAATCATCATCAAAAGGCGAATGTATATCTCTTTAAAATCTCGGATGACAATACTTGAATGACGACCAGCTGAATCAAAATATTCGAAAGATTTCTAAATGACTTCATTAAGCATTGCAATGAGATAGTCGCATACACTTTGGAAATCCTGTTACAAGATAGTCGGATGCAATCATGCCAAAACTTGAAAGAGGATAAGTGGGAGGTGGAGCAGTTTTGATGTGGGAAAGGTTAGTGAAGTGGCGTGGAAATGGTTCTTTAACCATCATGGATATATCTTATGGCTATCTTATGACTATCTTATGACTGTCATATGACTCTCTAAATCAAGGAAGTCAGAAGACGAGAATCTTAATGAAAGTCATAACCGATATTTGGAACTGTATTACACATCTCGAAGATGTATATTTATATTTTTGTGAACCATAATTACACATCTGTTCAAAAGGAATTGACATACAAAGTGTCGTTCGAAATACACATTTCACACGAGGATTGTACGGATATCAACTTCTTTGCCATGAGCAGCACAACGTTTCCTCACAATAATCATTATCTTCCTCATGTGTATGCAAACGCCACACAAAGACCTGATACTTTATTTTTTTATCATGTAAGAAATCAAGGGCAGTGAAGAACCAGACTGGGGATTCTACTGGAACAGACTCCGGTGGTCGTGCAAAGCAAACTAGCTCTGAAAAATGTTTTAATGGATATCAGTGATGTCATCAGGTTTATGAAAGAGGGTCCTGTGCTATAGGCCGCTCACATTGTTACTACTACGAAGTAAGCTAGTTTCTTCTATGATAGATATTACAATCCGGGTTAGAATTGGTCTGAAGTAGCACATGCACATAGGCAACTGAGGGGATCTGTGGCCAGGCTCTCTGACTTTGTTACATCGTATACCAGTTGCGTAGACATATGTTCATGCTCGTGATCACTGAATGGTCTGGTCCAGAGTCGATTATTCACTGACCGCCGCGATATAGCTGGAATATTGCTGAGTGCTGCGTAAAACTCAACTCACTCACTTTGCGTTTTGCTGTGGCCTTACAAATTATTTCTAGGTCACTCAATTTAACGGGCTTTGGTAAATCTTGCTTATATACCTTGGTGCCAAATTTGAACAATATCCGTCATTTCGTTCTTGAGATGTCGAGCCAACAAACCTATGTGATGCATGTAATTGCAAAGAAAAATAAACACACGTGTATTTACGAGTGAATAAAAAAATGTCAGTACAACTTCATTACTTTCCAGTAAATGTTAAGTACATTTTACCGCAACCTAAAGTTATCACAATTTGCGTCAATTTGGATTACAGTTTACTTTTTTATTACATTTTACGTCAAGTTTATTACAATTTGCTGCACGAATTACAATTTGCGTTTTCATTACAATTTATGTCGTAGCGGTAGCAAATAGACCTGTATGGTTGTTTTTTCGACGGTATAACTACATCAGTTTACATACTCATGCAAGTCTCTTGTGTGGATAGCAGGGGATGGACTCCCACTGATCACACCCGCACCTTGTCAGCTTATGATGGGGTTTACCTCTTTGACCATGTGGGCAGAAGGTCCCTGGCTCGAATCCTAGCTCGACACGTGGCAATTGTGAGCCGCTGTGCATGGCAAAGGCAGGAAAATCTTTTTGTTTAATATCAACAAATACATGTGGTCTCTGCAAAACTGTATTTACAAACTGTTCCGCCTAATGCGTGTTAATGCGTTGGTGGGGTAGCTTTATGGTTAAAGCATCAGCCCATGCCGAAAACAGGGATCGATTCCCCGCATGGCTACAACATTTGAAGCTCTTTCTTTCTGGTTACTTCTTTTGAATACTTTAGATCTAATTATTTAGAGTATACCGTGGCATATTAGAAGAGACCATTTTGTGTTGTCGCATTGGTGCCCAAACACCTAAAACTGAAAAATACAAAAGTTACTGAAGCGACAACATTGTATGATATGATTTTATGTCACCAAAAGCCTACAGACCGTGAGATTGAAATATGCCGAGTTGTGACATCGAACATATACCAAAAGATCGTTAAAATATATACGACAATGTCCCTTCCAGGGTTCCATGCTATTGAGTACGTAATTAAATATAAACTAATTCGAAAAAAAAAGAATAACCGGTAAATTACTGTTAATCGATGAACCGCATGATTTCTTCAGCGATATGAATTAGAGTATGTCGTAATATTTCACAAGAAACTATTTTGGACAACCTATAATTTCTCTTTATTTTCTGTTCAAGATATTTTATTGGCTGTAAAGAGACGTGCAGACACAGCGCCGATTACACGTTCCAAAATTTACCGTCAATGCCACAACAAATCTCCATGGTACATCCATTATGAATTGCAGCACATTAAATAAAAAGAACAGTGAAATTAAAAACATAAATATTCAATATCTCATCCGTATCTGTAAGGGTCGCGACAGAGCCAGAAAATGCAGCTGCAAGTGGGTCTTGCGCTGTCAATGGTTTTGAAAGGATTTTGAATCGACTTGAAATTGATCTGTCTTTGGGAACTTGCATGTGAAATAGATGACAGCGAGTGTTATAATTAACACAGGTTATATAGGACACTGAAGCATTTTACAATCAGAAATGTGTAATGTATGGCGATTTGAGAAATAAAACCTCTTAGATTTTGGTTTGCTAAATCAGTAGTTCACCAACTTTATGAGACAAAAGTACTGTCTTCAACACTTTCAATAACCAATACATCAACTCTGTTTTATATTTACATCTTTGAGTAATCGTTCAGAACATGTGACTCCGCACAATACTGTATGACAACTTCCCCCATTATGTCAAACATGTGCGTCAGTGTTCCAACATTTGGTGTCTTAGTCTCAAGACTTTCAGACATAAATCACCATGGCCTTTCAAAGAGTGAGTGAGTATGGTTTTATGCTTATTGTCAGAATGGACTCCACACGTTGTACTCATGTAAGGACTCGAACCCGTTCCTTCGGCGTGACGAGCAAACGCTTGAACCACTAAGCTATCCCACCTCCCCTCTTTCAACGAAGAGTTCTGAGAGCGACATATAATATCCATTTAAAAATTGTTTAATGAACGCTAGAACATTTCTCATAAGGTATCTTATATGTGATTGATTCACTTGTCCTTAGTTGTGTGTGAGGAAGATGTCACCGGCGGAACAGGGTGAACTGGTATCATATTAGTGATGTTCATTCATGCAAATACCTTTCCCTCATTCCATGCTCTTACTCTCTTTTACTCAAGCTGTTTCTTTCTCCTCATCTCTTTTCTTTCCCTTAATTCCTCTCTCTTTACCGCTTTTCTCTCTTCACTCTCCCTACTACTTTCTCTAATTCTTCGCAAGTGTTATGTATGAGTATGTAACGCCTAGGCCACTAGGCCACAGGATTGGATGGTGTGGTGTTATGTTGGAAATAAAACGCTGAATGCTACCATGGCATTGCCAGATCAAATGGTAATATTTTCATCACCGAGGTCTGGATTTGTTATAAGCTTCAGTTTGGCTGTTAGAACACTCGGCGCACGGGTGTTTACTTTGTGTACAGAATTAGAAAAGTGAGCAAGTTTTCATTACAAAAAATCCCCGAAGGTTCCCTCTGGACAAACTGACTGATAGCTTACACTAGCAACGGGAGCTGGTAATTCAAGCGTATGTGAATAGACCGACCGACTCCAATATCACACGATTTGATTCTCAAATTTGACGAACATGAAGTAAAATATTAATCCTCACAAACCTTTGAATATCTATCAAAGGCAGAAACCTCAGCAGATATCTCTTTTGTAAAATCTGAAAAGAGGAAAGTGCCCAACGGCATAGTGACAGTCTGGGATATTTACATGATTAATTCCCATCCGAGATTGCTGTTACATGGAATTAGAGGACAACCATCCACGAATGTTAATCAGATATGAAGGACAATTTATTTATTTTCAATTTATCTATGCCCCGAGTGTAACTGCACCGGATCGTCTATAGGCTATTCCCTTTGACAGAACTGAAGTACAATGTTATAAAACACGTGCCCTAGTTTGAGCTGATGTCCAGCTGTAAAGTGTTTTTAAGAAGAGACTTTGAAAGGATGGTAGTATTTGAGTTATTGATGTCCCCTTCAATCTGTTGTAATAGTGATTTTAAAATATATATATTTAAAAATGTTTTCTTGTTGAAAAAAAAATTGTTAAAAAAACCCGCGTTACCCATTCATCACTGTCTTCTTTGGACAAACAGACGAATCACCCACAGAGGATGATATAATCTTCGTTCATCTATTTTGCACCTAATGCTACTTCAGCGTGTCTACAATATAGAATTTGTTTGATTGATCGAGGCTGGATATTCTCCGTATTTGGAGGTGTATACGAATCGAGTAAATCAGCTTATTATTTCGCCTTTGCCTTGTCTCACAAGATAGTTAAATATTTTACGTATTTGCTGTAACTGGTTGTTTGGTGTTTGTTTGTTTGCTTAACGCGGAACTCAGCAATATTTCAGCTACATGACTGCGGTCTGTAACTAATCAAGCCTGGACCAGACAATCCAGTGACCATGACCATCGATCTACGTAACTAGGATATGATGTCATGTGTCAAGCATGTCTGATCTGATCACCGGAACCTATTGAGACAAGCATGTGTTGCTGAAGACCATTTCTACTAGGATCTTCACGGATGAGACTGGCGTCTGTAATGAGTTGTGTGACGTTCGTTATTCCAAAGTCTAAATGGAAAACCCGTTTCCTGACTATATATCTTGACAGGAGATAAAGGTTGATAAAAACATATGGACAGCATGTCGACGTGGACAGGACTTGTTTCCATTCACTTAAACCTACAGCAGCATCCCAGAGTAATATTTGAAGGCTTATTTGTTCATGGTACCTGCTCAGGTTTTACACAAGGGAATAAGTTGAATGTCTAACCTCTGTGTGTACCTCTAGTAAATGAGCATCATCAGTGTTTGCCATGTACACCGGAACTTCAGAGTTGTTATGATGGAATAATGAGGATGATAACATTTCACCATATAATAACAGCTATTTTCATGAAGAACTTGACAAACTGGACTTAAACTACGTTCATCAACCTCACTCACACCTTCAGGAAATCAAAGGCTATGGTATTGGTCTTTGCGTCTTGAAAACAACTCTCCTGCGAATGTATGCACTCCTTTAGAAAAGGTACATCAGGAAATTATTTCAGTGGAATTGTCAGTTAAATTGGTGTCTGGGAATGATAACAGTAACTGTATCAGAAACCGGGAAAGTCCACCTCTCTGGTTCATATTCCATCATATGACGAAAAAAACGGACGAATCATTACAAGCAGATATTCTGACTTAATTAGATACACATCCAATGTAAATGTGCCGCTGGAGAGTGCGGGCATTGAGCAAACTGTTATCATTTTGGCATAGTTCACAGGTTTGATTCGTTTCCTGTGAAGAAGATACAGTCCGACCTTGCGAATATTTACGACAGCATGTTTGAGATGTTTTAAAAGGAATGGAAACATTCTCAATTTTTAAAACCACGTTGTTTGATAATATTCATCAGATCCGTTCACAAGTGTGTTACTTTATTTTAGAAATGTGAAATGGTTCTGTGTATCGGAACTGCACGATCTGTCTTTTCTTCACGTTTGGGCGGTCTGATTTACATCGCCAAAGAACTTGACATTCATGTGAAAAGAAAGAAAACAAGAGTGAAAAGCATCAATTGTGTATTTCTTGGTGGAAGGTTGCAATTTGAAGCTATGACCGAATGCTAACCGCTTGCTTTTATATCGAAACATAATGCCCATTATTTTTTTAAATTCAAATTCTATTTTGTGTTCTAGCTGCGTTCTCGCGTTAGCTACACAAGTAAAGGGTGACAAGCGGAGTGCATTTCATCCTTGATGGACAAGCGTTAATGTTACAATTGCTGTTTAGCCTTAGATCTCAAACATCCCTGCATCATTGATAGTTCATTGTCAAATATCCGTTAACCAGCCGAAAGTTACTCATAGAACGTTCATACATATTCACAGCCGAGCATATTTCACGACGATGAGCTTTGCTATGATGGACTGCATTAGTGGAAGTGAAATAAAGCCTTTTCGGTAGCAAGGGATGAAAGCTGCACGCACTTTTGACAGTGTGTGTATATTGTTGTGTGTATGTGTGTGTGTGTGTGTGTGTGTGTGTGTATGTGTGTATGTGTGTGTGTATGTGTGTATGTGTGTATGTGTGTATGTGTGTGTGTATGTGTATGTGTGTGTATGTGTGTATGTGTGTGTATGTGTGTGTGTATGTGTGTGTGTGTGTATGTGTGTATGTGTGTGTGGCTTCCTCCATCATCTGTCCTGTGCAGTTTTAGTATGTATGCAAAATCATACTGTGTATATATTACAATCTTTTCTGATGGAACCGTGTAATCAATGACATTCTCGTTTATCAGCCATTAGAGAGTGCATGAGTGAGTGAGTTGGGTTTTACGCTGCTTTTAGCAATATTCTAGCAATATCACGGCGGGGGGCAAATGGGCTTCATACATTGTACCCACGTGGGAAATCGAACCATGTTCTGTGGTTTGCGTGTCTTTGAGGAGACGTTAGATTTTTGTTAGTATTGTTTAGACCGATCCATCGTGCTGGACATGAGACCCATGAAAGATTATTAATCCGTCAGGATTCTGATGAACCTAGAGATATGTATCACGTGTGTATGTGTGTATGTATGTATGTGTGTGTGTGTGTGTGTGTGTGTGTGTGTGTGTGTGTGTGTGTGTGTGTGTGTGTGTGTGTATATGAAATGTAAGATATGATTTAACGTAAATGTATTTTTATTCAAGAAGGCCATACTAAATTTGCCTTGATGGTGGTGTTCACTCATTACGCAATTTCAGTATTTTATGAGCGGTACACCGCGTTGGTCTCCTGTATCACTGCTGTTAATTACAACACGTGTAGCGATATGTTCCATAAACAAACTGCACATGACAGATCAATTTCCTTTCGATTTCTCAATCAGATCAAAATCACTGATCGCTGAAAGTATCACAGTACCAGTGTTTGCTATCTCGATCATGAAGCGAGCGAGTACGGATTCAGTTATGATTATATTATTTGTGTCCAGTTTCAGAAGATTATTTTTTTTCAGATTAAACTTGAAGTTTTGAATATCAAAAGTGGGTGTTACATAGAAATGTGTGGTAATGTTAACTAATCTGGTCCCGATGTCTCGAAATAGACTTAAGTTTTCACCCAAATTTCAAACTGAGTTTGACAAAAGGAAACAGCTGAATTTTAACTCAAAAGTGTCTTTAAAAACAAAATACATACGTATGTAATCTGTCCACCAAACTCAAATTATTTACTGTATTTGCGTTTAATATTGATTTCAGTTCATTCTGGGAAATGAAATGAATCTTCCTGTGTGTACTCAAGTTTGAGTAAAAAAGCAAACTTAAGTCAAAACTGAGACTTTGTTTCGAGAAATCGGGGCCTGAATGCATTTTAAAAATGAATACTCGATATGACAATGTGTTTGCTAAGACAAAGTAAATATACTTTCTTTCAAAAGTTTAGATTCACTTGGATAATAATCTTTCATGGGTCTCATGTCCAGCACGATGGATCGGTCTAAACAATACTAACAAAAATCTAACGTCTCCTCAAAGACACGCAAACCACAGAACATGGTTCGATTTCCCACGTGGGTACAATGTATGAAGCCCATTTGCCCCCCGCCGTGATATTGCTAGAATATTGCTAAAAGCAGCGTAAAACCCAACTCACTCACTCATGCACTCTCTAATGGCTGATAAACGAGAATGTCATTGATTACACGGTTCCATCAGAAAAGATTGTAATATATACACAGTATGATTTTGCATACATACTAAAACTGCACAGGACAGATGATGGAGGAAGCCACACACACATACACACATACACACACACACACATACACACACACATACACACACATACACACATACACACACATACACATACACACACACATACACACATACACACATACACACATACACACACATACACACACACACACACACACACACACACACACACACACACACACACACACATATATATTGATTTCAGCACTAACACTAACTTGAGGACACCTGCA
The DNA here is from genome assembly GCF_037392515.1 of Haliotis asinina. Taxonomy (NCBI): domain Eukaryota; kingdom Metazoa; phylum Mollusca; class Gastropoda; order Lepetellida; family Haliotidae; genus Haliotis; species Haliotis asinina. The sequence goes on from NC_090280.1 coordinate 32,236,692, forward strand.
AACCTTTTCTGGTGAATTGCACGAGAATCACGCATCAAATTGGTGAAAAGCATGTGCAAACGACGTGCATGTGGCACAGCTGCGGGCTGGTGTAAGTTTGGTTCAGAATTCACCATTTTTACGAAATTACGAATATGTTTTACGATAAATCAGTTCATGTGTAAACAGTACTTTTAAACAATATGGAATAGTTTGCTAAAATATAGTTCAGAACAGTTCAGAACTGAGTTAAGTGACTATATTTACACGAGTGAGTCAAAACTTGTGAAGGGAAGTATATTCTCACACAATGACGTGTTCTGTGATGCATGGCGCCAATGAAACACGGTATGCTAATTTCGTGTGTGGATATCTGGTCTCATCACTTATTCAACCGTTTCCTCAATATGCGGAAGATGATGTAAACACCTGAAATCGTTGCCGTATCGTACGGCATTGTAAGTAACACAAGGGTCACAGTGATACACTTTTCTCACTGATCTCATTCCCATGATCTTTTTCTCGGTGTCCAGAAGCAATTCTGCATGAACCCATGTTTAATTATTCAATAATGTAAACGATGATCTGTTTGACCAGCCTTCTGTTAGATTGATAGACATGCATTCTGTAACCTGCATCCGCCTTTGTGTTTAGGATATCAGAGTTTTTTTCGGTTATATTTAACGAAATTTCATTAGACATTGTTTTCTAAATGTGACAAACCAATGAAGTCAGTTTCAGCCATCCTTGGCATATTTCACGAGATGGTAACCGAATTTGTCACCGTCAGCCACTGGCCCTTTTTCCGAAATTGTTTTAAAGGCAGAAAATGAAATCAATTAGAAATGGAGCTGGTTATCAAACGTATTAACGTTCAAGTGCCATGATACAAATCAGATTATCCATGTGACGCCCCGAACGGCTTTCGATCATTCAAATTTTAAACCACTTTTCTTTGAAGTTCCCTTCATATTGTCCTAAAAGCAGTTGCCTCCCTTTGCAAAAAGAATTAGAGGTTTCACAGATTGGATTTCAGTGTTGGCTGAAGCAAGTCTGTGCTGACTATTGACTGGCTTATTTGGAAAATGTGTGTGAAGGTGGTTGAAAATCGTCTCATAGCACTGACACAATTAAGTGATTAAGCCACCGTAATTAGTCACTGGATAGCATTCCATTACGTATGTGTTTGTGTATGTGTTTCAGGCGGGATGCATATTTATCATACCATGGGTAGTGTTCTCGGAAGGATAAAGCCAACGGATATTTTCGGTATCCGTTGGGGTCATATACGGATACCGATGCAAATTAGAGAGGTCATATGCAAAATTTAGGGACTACTTTCACACTGTAAACAAACATGGAGTCACGCCCATCCATCGGCGATCGTGTCCAGATTGACGACCGTGGTTACTGTACTGTGAGTGCCTTCATGAGAGAAAACTGTTGTCTCGTAATTACAGATGGGACTGACTACGAAGCTAAGTTAGCATGGCGTAGTGTCCGGAAGAGACGAATGAACTGTTTGACACTTTGTCAGTTGACAAGTGCGCTTGCAAAATGCCTCGCCAACATGATATTTGTTGTTCAAAAGTTTAACTGAATTTGTCCCAAATTCCACACGTGTTTTGTCATTTTTCAAACAAAGTTAATATTTGTTGACAAGAATACGCCCTTTAACATAAAAGCTGACTGGGAACTACATGACGTACCGCCGTCAAATGAGCGATCCGTCACCAAGCTTGTGACGTCACGTATTACTACGCACATATTTGTGACGTCATAGATATGCCGCATATCTCAATAAGTTTAGTTTCATGATCTGATGCAAATGAAATCACATTTTAAAAACAATTACTGTAAGAATGGCACTATGTGATAAATATGACATTGTATGATAAATAGGTTATCACACTCGCCACATGCAGTGTTAATTCCAGTATAGGATATTAACCATCCCAAAACACACTCACGTGATAACCTATGTATATGTGGTGGAAGGCTTTTGTAATCTAATGTAAATGTACTTGATGTAAAGAAAAAGGGGAAAGTGTAATGATATTTATTATCAGTATAATGTAGATTATAAAAACTGCCTATATATTTTGTTTATATATATATTGTAGTGAGTGAGTGAGTGAGTTTAGTTTTACGCCGCACTCAGCAATATTCCAGCTATATGGCGGTGGTCTGTAAATAATCGAGTCTGGACAAGACAATCCAGTGACCAACAACATGAACATCGATCTGCGCAATTGGGAACCGATGACGTGTCAAGCCAGTCAGCGATCCTGACCACCCGATCCCTTGGGTCGCCTCTTACGACAAGCATAATCGCCTTTTATGGCAAGCATGGGTTGCTGAAGGCCTGTTCTACCCCGGGACCTTCACGGGTGGTTTATATATTGCATGTACTTCATTAGGAATATGAAGAAGTTTGACCATGTTTGGACTATCATTATGTCCACTATCTTCAGATTGTTAATACATGTTTAAAGCACATATCTTATCTAATTTTATGGGGTTTGTTTTAGTCAATTATTATTTTATGTTGTTATTTATTTCGAATTTCATGTAAAAGCTTTGTGATCCAAAACAAGTTTTTTAAGTTAAAAACTTTTTTGATGTCATTTTTATGTTTAAATGGACAGATCAGTTTCACAATCAATAAAATAAAAACTGTTACTAGACTAGTGTTGCTGATATTTTCTGCAGTATTAAAATCTCAGTGGGGTCCAAGCCTTTATTGCATCGTGAAGTTATTTGCTTGTCATCGTCATTTTAAGTCGTTGACATCTATGATAAAACCATTAACCCTCATTATTATCAATTTATAACATCCTGTCAAAGGGAATAATGGCTATTTTGCCCGCATAGCGTGAACGTCTTTTGACAAAATGAGAATAATCATAACGCCATACAGAAAGTTTGATAAGCGTATGATTGATAAAATCATGCAATCAAATAATACTTAACAGGAAGATTAATGGACACAGTTTGCAGATCAATCAACAATGGTAAATTAACAATATTTGCAGTATGTACACAACAAAGGAAATACATAACATTACGTGGTCAAATTCTAACAAAACTGAACATATTCCGAGCCTGTTTGCAATCATTGTTGAACCACGGTTTTCTAATGTGTGGAGTTGCAGAGGACTTAGGGATACACTCATTGGCTATGTTGTTCACCTCATCAGTAAAACACTTCATAGCGTCAGCAACATCAGTGAAAAATTCAGGTTTAAGTTTGTCAGCACAGAGCGTTTCATATAAAGACCAGTTAGCCTTCTTAAACTTCAAACACCTGTAACCCCTTCTGATGTTCCTCCGTCATCTAGATGAATAACATACCCAATGAGTGTATCCCTAAGTCCTCTGCACCTCCACACATGAGAAAACTGTGGTTTAACGATGATTGCAAGCAGGCTCGGAAGGCTCGGAAAAAAGCTGAACATTATTTCCGCCGCCATCCTATGGTCCACAAATATAAAATTCTTAATGCTAAAGCTCGGCGTACTTTCAAGCAAAGTAAACGCCATTCTTGGCGATTGTATGTATCTAAGGTCAATGCATGTACACCGATATCAAAGGTATGGAACATGATTAAAAAAATCAGGGGTAAGGGCATTAAATCCAGCATTCAATACCTTCAAGATGGGGATCAGCTATTGACTAACAAATCAGATATTGCAAATGAACTTCGTGAAACCCCAGCCAAATTATGTACCTGAATTCCAAAAATGTAAAAAAAAAACAGCAAGAAAAGAAAGCTATAAATTTCAGTTCAAATAGTGGTGAAGATTATAGATTATGACATATTCTCTATTCATGAACTCCATACTGCTCATGATACTGCTACAGGAGCTGATCATATACATCATCAACTCCTCAAACACTTACCAGAATCCTGTTTAGAAACTCTTTTAAATATATTTGATGACATTTGGATTTCTGGAAAATTTCTGTCTTCATGGCGAGATGCTATAGTAGTCCCAATCCCTAAACCTGGACGTGATCATACTGATCCTTCAAATTATCGGCCGGTTTCTCTCACAAGCTGTGTTTGCAAAACCATGGAACGCATGATAAACAATAGACTAGTTTGGTACTTAGAGACCAATAACCTCATAACAGATATTCAATGTGGTTTTCGTACAAACAGAAGCACCACTGATCACTTAGTGCGTTTAGAATCATTTGTCAAAAACGCTATAATTAATAAACAACATGCAGTGTCTATCTTTTTTGATTTAGAAAATACCTATGACACTACATGGAAATATGGCACTTTAAAAGATTTACATGACTTTGGACTGCGACGATTGCCTCAGTTTATTTCCAACTTTTTCAATGAGAGACAATTTCGAGTGGGGTTTACCCTGTCTGATCATTATAATCAGGATCAGGGTGTCCCACAAGGCAATATCTTATCTGTCACTTTGTTTAGCAATAAAATCAACACTTTATCTAAGGTTTTAAGTGATTCGATTGATGGATCACTTTTTGTGGATGATCTTAATATTTCTTGTCGCGGTAAAGATATGCATGCATACTATTGAAAGACAACTGCAGTTGTGTTTAAACAAAATTAACAAGTGGTGTCTTGCAAACGGTTTTAAATTTTCAAATTCGAAAACTAATTGCATAGATTTTTGTAGAAGATATAAACTGCATAAGGACCCTGAACTATTTCTAAATGGCACTCCCATCAAAGTAGTAAAGGAAGCTAAGTTCTTAGGTATAATTTTTGACTCACATTTAACCTTTTTACCGCATGTCAAATCCCTTGAAACTAAATGCTTGAAGGCCCTTGATTTGTTGAAAGTCGTTTCTAATTGTAAGTGGGGAAGGGATCAAGCTACCTTCCTGCAACTTTATCGATCATTGATACGTTCACACCTTGATTACTTTGAAGACTTTGTCTTGGATCATTTCGAACTTCACCCGTCGACAGCCTCTAAGTTGAGGCTGATGAGTCATCTCTTATACAACGCCGTATAAAATTATCTTTACAGTATATAACGAAATTATATACTGCATTTAACTGTGTCTTTAAACCTCTGTATGAGGATTTGTATAACAAGAGGTCTTCCCTTGTTCCGCCTTTTGGACTACGAGTGAAACCTTTCCTTTCTGCTGCTGGCATAGCGCTAGACAACATAGCCCCCTCCCGTTTGATTTCTTCTCCTCCCTGGCAGTTGGTAAGGTCACAAGTGGACCTTACACTGAATACATTTAAAAAATCAGAAACTAATGAATTACAATATTAACAAGAATATAATCAATTAGAAAATAAATATTGCAATTACAAAACCTTATTTACACACGGATCCAAGGACGGTGGCGCAGTGGCTTGTGCCACTGTCATTGGATCCAAAACAATATCTTCTAGATTATCGGATAGCAGTTCAATTTTTCACGGCTGACGCAAACGCCATATTAACGGCTCTTAAATATTTTCAAAGACACCCTAAGGATCAACACTATGTAATCTATTCAGACTCTCTTTCACGCCTTTAGATTGTTTCAAATATTATTGATATATATCATGTATTTGTTATTGTTCTCGTCACGATATGGCTGCGATAATGCCGATGTGACGATAAATATTAACTCACTCACTCACTCACTCACTCACATCCTGGACATGCAATACTCTGTTTTAAAAGCTCCAGTAAAATCTGGGACACTGGACTTTGGATAGTAAAATGAATCGATCGGGATTTTTGTGAAATCGCCCCCCAGTGGTTCTAAAGGTAAGGCGACACTGTTTGAAGAACCAGCACGACAATCACCGTCCTCCCTGTTATAGAGGAAAGAACAACTGTACAGTGTTGGTCGTTTGATCCCAGGTCCTGACTTACGAATGAAGCTGCTTGTTGATTCCCTGCCTGGGATATAACGTCGACCCGTTGGCTCAGTGTCGGTACATTGTGTCTGGAGGGATATCCCATGTTAAACAAAGTGAACAATCACTGTATATACTGAGTCAAAAAAGAAATTCACATTCTTTCTTCAGGGCACTATGAAAGAACAGGAGATGGTATGGTGGTTAAATTGTTATTATTTCATTGCTGAGATCTGCGTGATACTTCGATGTCAGGAGCACGTGATCGACTGCACGTGCAAAAGCTGATTTGGCACTAACGTCATTTGCACGACTTATGGATGGGTTTGAGTGGTTTTGCAACCGTTTTTCTAGAGTCGGAAGATGGGGATCCCATTTCGGATACATAGATGTATCATCACAGAAAAAGTATTCATTAGTTTTAAACATTACATTTTGCGAAGTTTCATTTTTGACTCAGTATATAACACACTGGTATAAATATGGTGGAGGACTAGGAGGCATACACACGCTTAGCTAAGATACATAGCGTTCACTACATGAACGCTATGCCGCATCTCCCTAGGCCGCAATGGTGGAAATCCTTTGTCGCACTTTCGCGCACTCGTTACGACTATTGCGCACGAAAAAAGTATATGAATGGCTTCTTTGTACTTATACCTACATGTGCGACCTAGTTTTGCTATCAAAATATTGCAAAATAAATATTTGCAAGCCATCAAACATCTAAGTTGATCGATCGCATAGGCCGCAATGGTGGAAATCCTTTGTCGCACTTTCGCGCACTCGTTACGACTATTGCGCACGAAAAAAGTATATGAATGGCTTCTTTGTACTTATACCTACATGTGCGACCTAGTTTCGCTATCAGAATATTGCAAAATAAATATTTGCAAGCCATCAAACATCTAAGTTGATCGATCGCATGAGCGGCGCCATTTTAAATCACGTGACGCGCATGGATTCCCTCCCTAAAATAGTAAGATATCTGTTCCACACCTCGGTGCTTGTTTATAACAAATTTTCATACATTTTTAGACAATTAAAAGGATTTTGTGGAGAGTTTCGTTCCCAAGCAAGACTAGTGTACTAACTCACCACCAAGCCCTTCCAACAACTGTTTTGAAAGGAATTGCTTTGGAGTTTTCAATTCGTTGGTTTCACATTAATTTCAGACTCGCTGTGCGCATGCGCAGAGCGTGTAAAAAATATCTACTGGTCAATTCCGCTTTGGACATTCGCATACCGATAGTGTAAATGCACGAATGCTTTCTACAATATTCATTATATTGGATCATTGCTGCCACCTTGACAGTGCATTGGTGTTTTGTACTTCTCCTAAAAGTTTGTCTACAAAACATAGTTTACTGATAAGACATATTAAATGTAGGAACTAAATAATTACTGAGTTAACGAATTAAATATCTCTAAATTCCACGTATGCATAAAAATAATCAAAAATAAAAAAAAACCCTATAACATTCCTCATTTCACATTTCTACTGCCTTGAAATCACTTGCCATCACTTTTAATATTTCCATGTTGTGTTACTCTGGTTTCAAGCACCCAGCTTCAATCCTTGCTGCACATCTTTTCTTAGCAAACAAGTAGCAAAACAGTGTTTGTTATGTTTCAATCATGCACAAATACCAAAATGCAGGGATACATCTAAAAAGCAATTGTTAAACAGGGATGGTTCATTCAAATTACGGCACAAAGGCAAATATCATATTTACACTCTTGTTCATATATCATTGATGAAAAAGGTCTTTTTAAGTCACTTATATACATCAATGAAGTCTCAGTTCAGAAAGTCAAATATATACAAACGATAACATAAGGTGGATATATCTACAAAATAATTGTTAAAAGGTTAGGGTCATTCAAATTACTTCATAATGCCAAATACCATATTTAACTCTGGACAGAAGGCTTTAATTGTTCGGTCAGTTGAAGAAATTCCATTCGCAAATATGAGAGTACCTCTTCCTTTTGACAGCAAAAATAGCAGGATCTCCAAATTATCAATGAAGTATTAGTTCAGAAAAGTATGCTTTTCAAGGTGCAAATGTTATAGACTTATATTGAGAACTTTAACAATGATAAGTATATGAAATTGTACATAAAGTTTATTCTAAATCAAAGGTTATAATTTCATTAATTTTGCTTTTGAAGTTACATTGTATATTGCCTGCATGAAGTTATGGCACAGTCATCAATATCCTCCGCAATGGCAAAAGAGTCTTCATGAATATGTCTACGAGTTATGTTTATTTAACATGTTTAGGCGTGTATAGCAAAGTTGAAGGAAAGTATTGAGAGTATTAAGTTCTGCTCCAGAAAGGAGCAATACCACCAACTTCAGTTGCCATGGAAACACACGCACGCACACACGCACACACGCACACACGCAAATTAATACAAACATATTTTGTATCCAGCACTACTCGTAGGCACCAGTGTGTACAAAAATTGGTGAGGAAAGGGTGAACGGGTTTAGAGTTCTGCTCTGGAAAAGAACACGACCACATTTTTCAGTCAAAGACAAACTTGCTGGCATGAAAACGTCAAAACATTTTATTCAGAAATCCAACGCTGTCAAAACCAGTACACCTCCAGATCTGTCTACGTGCCAGTTTTGGTGAAGGAACAGAGAATGATTTTAAAGACAAATCTCCATGGAGCCCGTTTTAATACCCATGAGAATGGCGTTGCGAGGGAAAAAAAATGCTTCAATGCCAAATATATAATGACTACTTTTGATAACGATCTTTGACAGTAACCTTTGATGCAGAATGAATGTTCATACCCTTTTTTTCGTGTCCGTAACTTGACCCTTTTAGGCTTAGGGGATTTTCCACAAGTATACATGACCTGGTGTTTTCTCCCTGATGTTTTTTCCATGCGTCTGTCCGTCATCATTTCATTTCTGGAGCATAGCTCTAAAACCGGTCATTACTTTTCAGCATAAATTGGAGTAAATATGGTTCAGAGTCTAAAGTGGTGCCTTTTGCTATTTGCATTTTTTTGCATTTTTTATTTTTCTTGGTTTTATGGAAACGATTGGACTAAGTGAAAAAGAGCAGGGTCATTCAGTCTAAACTGGAAACGAAAGTCTTCACACAATCCTTTTAATTTTTTAAGAATGTATGAATATTTGCTGTAAACAAACAGCGAGGTGTGGAACACGTGTGTTACTATTTTAGGGAGGGAATCCCTTCGCATCACGTGATTCAAAATGGCGCCGCTCATATGCGAGTGATCGACTGAGATGTTTGATGGCTTGCAAATATTTATTTTTGAATATTTTGATAACGAAACTAACGCGCACGTGTAGGTATAAGTGCAAAGAAAACATTCATATAAGTGTTTCGTGCGCAATAGTCGTAACGGGTGCGCGAAAGTGCGACAAAGGATTTCCACCACTGCGTCCTATGGAGGTGCGGCATAACGTTCATGTAGGACGCAATGTATCTTGGATAACACACACTAGGTCGCAAGTACTTTCGTACATACTCACTCACTAGGGACGCATTGTCACAGGATTAGATTCTTTTCTCATGTTGCCTCTTTAAAGTTGAAAATGTTCAAAGCAAAATCTACAGTAACGTGATTATGGAGTGCAAGATTATGGTGGTCCAGTTTCGACTGTCGTCTGACATGAATTTAGTTCGGGTAAAAACATAAAAGACGAGCTACATATTCAGCTGGCAATCATCAAAGATTACAATTAAATTGTTGGGAAATGGGTCTAAGTAACGTTACTGTACTTGTAGGTGGGCCGTTTGCTGAGGCTGCGCAATATAATTTTACCGGGTCTGACATGAATATGCTGATCGAAAACCGGTATCGCGGCATGCATTCGGAAAACCTAATCCTCGGACATTTTCGGCTATTTTCGTTTTTTCCTTGTTTTTTATTTGTGCAAAATATTATTTTCATTTTAATTTTGCCATGAATAAAAGTTTCGTATCAAAGCTTTGTCAATCATAAGGATTTTGTTGTATTTTGCTCTATAAATCAAGCACCATCTCTATTATAAGTAGTCTGTACTTCACAAAAAAACCTGCAATATATTACAATATATATCGCAATATATGCTTTCTCATCGCGATATATGAAAATTCTGTGCAACACCCACCCTAGCCGTTTGCGTACGATGTGTCCGTGTCTAGACATATCCCTACTTGTACGTCTTCTAACCATCCTAAATTCTAGCCACTGACGTAAGGCTTAACACACTGACACCAACACCTTTCCTTGTTATACTGTGTTAAGGTTATGCAGTAAATACATTTTCCCACAAACTAACTCGGTGACGTTATGCATTGTGTAACAACAATGAAGTCATCAACACCCATATGCAGTGAGTATCGTTAAAGCTGCAACAAAACCCCAACGTTTGGCTAGGTTATACCAGTTCCTCTCAGGAGTACAGCATGACTCCACGCATGGGAACATAGTGTGAGCTCATTTCAGTGACGCCTGATGTCATGCCGCTGAAAATTTTTTGGAGTAACACCACATTCACTTAAACGTTATCATGGGCGTTGATTATTTTTACAGAAGTTTTGAAACACAGACATTATTAAATTTTAATTTCATTTCCTTGAGGTTCATGAAAAATCGCTCCTACACGTACACTAATTTCATCAAGATACTTTATAATAGAATAACAATAACCAAAAGTGCTATTTGTGTTTTCATTACTGTTAGTACAAGGGGTGGCGCCCTTGTAATATTAAGAGAGTCTGTTAAAGTGCACAGAAGGGAATGAGTGAGTTTTAGTTTTAGGCCGTTTTAGCAAAAGTCGAGCAATATCGGGGACACCAGGAATGGGCTTCTCGCTTTATACCCATGTGTGGAATCGAACCCGGGTCTTTGGCGTGACAAGTTAACGCTTTAGCTACTAGGGTACCCCTACTGCCCCTCAAGGGAATGAAATGTTCACGGTCACGAAATATGGGTCGGGTACACTGTTGTAATGTGGGAACTGTTGGGACAATGGGGGAATCTCTGAGGAAAGTTATTTGATTATCTATATCAAGCGGGTATGACAAGTTCCATTAGAACTGCTGACCAGTGAAGATCCGGGTTAGAATTGATCTTCAGTAACCCATGCTTGCCGAAAGAGTGAGTGAGTGAGTTTAGTTTTACGCCGCTTTTTAGCAATATGCCAGCAATATCAAGGCGGGGGACACCAGAAAATGGGCTTCACACACAGTACCCATGTGGGGGTTGCCGAAAGAGACGACCCAAGGGATCGTGGTCAGACTCGCTGACGTAGTTGACACATGTCATCAGTTTACTGTTGCGTAGATTGATGCTCATGCTGTCGATCACGAGACTGTCTGCTCCAGACACGATTCTTTACAGATCGCCGCCATACAGTTGGAATATTGCTGAATGCGGCGTAAAACAAAAAAAACCATCACCTCTGAATACTGACGATCCGGAATGGAACTGGTCTTCAGCAAGCCATGTCGAAAGCCGTGATTAACGGCATCGGGTGATCAGGCTCGCTGTCTTCACCATAAGTATTTTGTAAACTATATGGAACTTCAATATTTGTCGCTAAATGCCATAAACTGCTTCTCCGTTAAGTTTCTTCAACAAAAGGACCTAGATTATTGACGAAAAGGGTATGATTTGTCTCAAGATAAATATAACCCAGATCACGTTAGTTTATAAAAGGACGCAGTAAATTCAATGTGGAGTGAATTTATTAATTTCGAAATACAAGTTAAGTCAAACATTGGAAGATTGATGAACCTGAAAGCAAAAAGACTGTCAGTACGTCATCTGGACTTGCCTGCTTTCATCTTACATGCATGCAAGCTCTCAACTCTCTGTGATTTTGGACAGATTGTGAAATCGACTGGAAATTGATCTGTCATTTGCAGTGTGTTTATGAAATAGATCGCTGCATCTGTTGTAATTAAACACTTGTAATATCCGGCTCCAAAACAGCATATAACTCATGAAAAAGTGAAATAATTTTTTGGACTTAAAAATACAACCCAACGAAGAAGACGATCGGCGGAGGCCCCACTGACACAAAGCCTATTTGCATTCATCCATTCCAGAGCCATAGTGAGCATAATTGTAAACAATTGCTCTGTTACCTCTTTTCCAGATTTGAATAGCTGTTTCGACCAATTACTATTAGACATGTCACCTCCTTAATCACGTTACGCTTTCAGTTATGTGAATGAAGTGCAAGTCCATATTTCCTCCTTAATCATATCACATATTCAGGTTAGACAACAAATATACAAACATTTTTCCAAGCTGATCCTGCTGCTTTTGTAAAGTACCTTGTAACCATATCTGTTACCATGACGATTCAGTATTGACAACAAAGAGACAAACGTTGTCTTAACAGATCCTGTTCATCATATTTGGCCTTGTAATCGTGTATGATAGAAGTGACAATTCAGGTGAGTTAACAGATAACAGATAACAGATAAACAAACAAGTATGTGGACCACTGTTGTCTAATAGCATCTTTATGATAATTTGCTTTTGCAAATAAGCGAAAATCCCAATGTTACATGTCTTCGAGATTCAGCGGAGGTGTGGTGTTCCACAAACTAGCGCAATACTTTTGTGTATTTAAAGTTGTCGCCGCCGTTGCCATGTGTGACTGTGGCTTTGATTTTTTCGTAATACTCCTTATTCACTGCATTTACACTCCTCGAAGAAAGAACTCATACATGCCACCCGGTCTCTCATAAAGTTCTGGCAATTGTCTTCAGACTTGTATACTTTCCTACTGCATAAGAAGAAGACATCATATTTCTGATATGGAGGATTTTATATACCGCCAGAAGAAACTGTTTTCACGAGTGGGATCCAGTCGCTCTAGCATCTTTCACTGCATATTTACTCACTATGTCCATCAATAACACCAATGATATTTCAGCTCATACGTGTTCAGTCACCCTTTGTAATTTCATAGCCATCGTCATGTACTGCATTAACGCACAACAGTTTGAAAAAAAGGCTGAACAGCAAATGTGCCATTTACGCTTATCACGTTCGAGTGTTTAGCTAACGCAAGAACGCCTATAGAATTGAAGAAGTGAATAAATAATGGGCATCAAATTTCGATATAAAAGCCAGAGGCTAGCATTAAGGCCATAGCTTCATATTGCAACCTCCTGCCAAGAAATACAGAATGCTTTTCACTCTAGTTTTCTTCCATTACAAATTAATGTCAGTTCCTTAATCAGTGGAAATAAACACACCTTAACGAAAAGGAGACCTAGAAAAGATGGCTGTTCCAATACACAGAACCAATACAAGCAACACATTTATGAACAAATCTTATGAATATTATCGAACAATTGGTCGTGAAAGTTGAGTATAGTTTCATTCCCTTTAAAACACCTCCAATACGTTGTTATGGATATTTGCATGAGGTAAATGTATTTTGTTTAGAGGAAATTAATAAAACTTGTCAATTATGCCATTGCAAAAAACAGGTTACTCAGTGCCCGTACTTTTCAATTGCACGTTACGTTAGATTTGTATCTGATTAAATCAGAACATCTGATCAGAAATGATAGTGGTTATTTATTTGGCATGTGAGATAATATCAAACAGATGTGGACTTCCTGGATTTCTACTTGTGCAGTTGGTGATATGAACATTGTGTAAATAAATCGTCTCATTTCCCGACACCTGTTTAACTGGCAAACCCATTGAATTCGTTTCCTGATTTCCGAACAAGATTTTCCCTTGAAATGAATAAGTCTGTATAACAGTTTGTTTACCCGACTCGAAGGGCAATTTCAGAATATTGTTACGCTTAAGAATTTGCCGTGACAAAAGGTGTAAGAAATCCCCTGTAAACCAGCAAAACAGAACAAAGACAAATCTAAAACTTTCAAATATTATTATTAGCAAAGAGAGCAAGTTATACAAAGTCACAAGTCAATTTCACAATACCGATTTCAAATACAATACATATGAAACATACTCTAAGGCAATGGGTAACAAAATATAATACAGCAAAGTCACCAAAGTCTTAGTACGAAAAAGAAACAGTTATGCAGAATGTCACACGGCGAACTGTCTGACAGCAGTTTCGGGCGTTGGCGGATATTGATGGTATAAACTTCAGAGAATGTGAATGTGTGTGTCACCCTCACCGCCAACTAGCCCTTATGTATATATTCAGTTATTTCCCGAAAGTTCGAGCAATTACGGTCATCGCCAACACCGTAGAAAGCTCCCGAAGTCGTGTTTTTGTTTTCAAAGGGAGATAACTCTAAAGTGTTGCCTTAGAGGCGTGCCGCTTAAATAATTCTCTGTAGGAAATGTGACCCATAATAACGAAAACTAAAACCTTAAATATTGTGACCCAATAATAACTATTACTTAATTAATAACAAAATATACAGAAAATACATACTCGTAACAATATATTGTGTAGGCGTGAGTGAGAAGGGCTAAAAACTGATAGCAGATTTGAAAGAGTTGAATGATATTGTCTGGACCACAGCCAGGGATCAAAACGACGACAGTCTTATATCGATGCAGTCGTGTAACAGGGAGGATTGCTTATGAAAAATCCCAAGGTGATTATCGTGTTTGTTCCTCAGAATGTAGCAGTGTCAACAAATCTGTCGTGACAAAGAGGACATTGCCAGTATTCGTATCTGTTGTCATGTTGTAATTGGTTGCTCCGTCATCTTCATATTATATCACAACCGCCGCCGGTCTATCAACCCCGTCTTCATAATCCTGGCATCATCGGTACACTGACTAAGTTTCAGTCATAACATAATCATTAATTTGCTCGTTGATGTATATTGTCTCCACTGGACGTAAACTCTGATTAAAGATGAGCTAAATCAGATGCACTGATGTCTTTGTAATCCTGGAAGTATATCTCGTAAAGCAATAGAGTACGTCTGGACATCAGCTACTGTGATTTTATGTAGATTACAAGCAGCAAATATGTCTTTCAGATCACAAGAGCAAATGGTCATTCGTTCGAGGCATAATTCAAAGACATACTTTAGTTTAATTTCACTCAGAATATATACACATTCCAAGATGATGAGCATATTAAATCAACGAGTTTAATACATTGATTGATGGATTTGGACAGTTACTGGAGATTATGATATTCTGTTCTTCTAGAACAGTGTACACACTGTTGATGGTTCTTATCAGCTATGATTACAAAGAATTCAATTAAGAAATGAACGATGCGAGCTGACTTGAGATACATATTTCACCGATACAGTAACAATCCCAGACTGACGCCAGATTTAGCGCTTGTCCACCGACACATCATTTTGGATTTTCTCATGGATAACACTCTCAGACACATTATTCTGACTCCAAACCGACCAGTCCCTGTTTTGTCCCTTAATCCCGTTAATTCATATTATTTTTTTCATTGACGCGACTAGGGGCGTCGAACCGCTTGATTGTTACAAGACAGACGTTTCATTTTATTATAGGCTTATACATAGGACAGGATCCTCAATAAATCACATTTTCTAACACCGGGAAACTACAACAGATACACTATGAGCACTTCTATGTCTAATTCAAGTGTACGCTTATTATTCCATATTTGAAAAGTAGAAAAAACAGATTGTGCTGGGAATAAACACACAGACAAACACATGGAGAAACATAATTCAGTTTCTATCATGTATGCCACAAATCCAAAACCAGCACTTACAAGTTCGACGCAATACTCTTGTTTAAGTGGAACTAAAAGTTTGATTTTCCCCCAACTTTTGAAAGGAACCAAATTCGCAAATCTTATGAAACTTCAGGTAGTTTCAGGTTATCAGACAGACGTAATTTTAAATTACTTTTGCTCTGAAAAAAATCAAAATCTTTAAAAAAATTCAAACAACTTCATATCATGCGTAATTCCATGCCATAGTACTGAATGAAGTTGAGGAGATCTTACATGGGCATTCAGAAGACTTAGCAGATGTCTGTGATTAAGTACAGGAATTCTTTCATGACGTCGGTGTTCCCAAATACCATTAACCAGTTTGGATGTAGACCAATCTTAGAGTTATTCTTTATGGCTTGTGAAACGTACCACCCCAGGTGTGGCAAACATCACTTCACAACAAATGGACGCATACCCGTCTCTGAAAACTGTTTCGGGCGAAGGAGACTGGATGTGTGTTGGTTGTAAATGCTTCCTAATCCCACAAAACGATTGCTTAATGGCTACTTATAGGAACACACGTGTTCATGCCTGCCTTTTGAAATGCTTCATGTGCAACTGGAACATCAGAAAGAAATAAAAAATATGTTTTTCTTTTTGTGAATGGTCCATTACACTTTATGTTATTTTCTCACTGCAAAATATATCCATGCATGCCCTACAGGCGATCATTCGTTCAGTTTTGGAAAATACTTTATAGATAATTGTTTATTATATTATGTGTGAAATGGTTTTCTTGGGAAACAAACTCCAGTATTGAACAAACATTGAGCAATAGGGAATTCTAGTACAATGCAACTGAATCACATGTAATGGGCCACAAATATCAAAATATTAACTCACCAGAATCTTGGTATTGCCGAGACATCAGAAATACTACATGACAGACTGACGTGGTGATGTAGATGACAAACAGGCGATGATAAGCAGAAGCCTAACTCCAGTAATTCCGAGTGTGTATCCGTGTCGCACAACAAAACAACTAGTCTTTATATATACATCACATTGTCAAAACTATTCCAGCAAATCGTTGTCATATCGTCATTCACTCAGAAACTTCGCGTATAGCAAGTAACAACAGAGTAACTGGAACGCTATAAAATACCACTGCCATTGAACATTTATGATACAAAATGTGACCTTTATAACTATCACTCGAAACCCTAAACATTGTGAACCAGTAACTACCACTAATCAATTATAGTACAAGTAATTGAAAACACACTATCGTAACATTTGCATGTCAAAGAGGTGTCACAATTCATAGATACATTGGTGTAGGCTGGGGAGCGATAACGACTTGTCGAAGGCACTTCATTTGACATTCTCTGGACGGGAGAAATTTGAAACTGTGCAGTCTTTGAAAAATAAGTTCAGTTCTGTCACGCTGTTTGATATTTCAGCGTTGTGCACCATTTTCCCATTTGACATACTTCATTCCTTGAACCTAAGAGCACCTGTCAATTGTGGTGACCTAAATTGTGTTTATCCGTTTGCCATAAAATTGTGTGGCAGTGTTTCCCACTGTAATACTATTATATGTCCCAAGTATAATGCGTCGTGCGTTTTCGTTTAAAATATTTTTATTCAGTTCAGGAGAATACATATATTTGCATAGTCTTTATATACACTACACTGAGTCAGTCTAGACACGTGTAAGTGTCAAGTGTCTAAATGTCAAATACATTAACGCATGGAATACCAAATGATATACTGAGACAGGAACTATTAAAGCATACCCACCACTGGCTTCCCTTTTTTGCTCAAATTTATATTCCTTATTGTTCTTAGTTGTAATCGTTTCTATTTTCAAAAAGGAATGCTATTTTTTTATGATTTATAAGATAATCTGAGTATTGGGAACAAAGAAGATCGTGGACTTAGGACTAAACCCTGGTACTTTGTCTTTCAAAAATAAAGCTTCAAAGTGAGACCAGAAGATTCTGAAAATAATTATGCACAAGTTCTATAATTTCTCTCTCTTCGGTACAGAACGAACAAAAATTATGATCAGTTTTCATATACATGTATAGCAACTCATGTTTAGTGCGAATTTTCTTGTGTTACATTTGTATTGAAAATCGATCAATTTAAGACACACCATTAGAACATTTTCTAAATTTAGTGAATATAGTTTTCCAGTTCATATATTTCTTCTTCCATTTTGTACATCCGTGAGGTAGATTGCCTTATGTTATTAATGTATTTACAGCCTTCAGTTTATTCTAACATACTTCTTAAAGGTTCTGGAATACATGTGTTGATGTTTTTCCGATAAAATCCATAGTGGATATTTCTGTTCTCCATTGGAGACGATTATTTAATAACACTTCTATTGTTGTGTAGTGCTGTGCAATTCACGTCGTATTCGGCTTTTGAGTGCATGAAAGACAATTTACCTTGGAAGAAAACATATATCTCTAACAGAACAAAGCCTTTTTAAAAACCATGACTTAATAATGAAGTTTGGATGAATAATTGATGGTTAAGCCATAATGGTTCTGCTAAAATTGCATCTCCCTTGCTTTCCTCACATTTATGCAATCCATAATAAGTACACAAAGATTCCTCTACTTTTTGCCAAAATGGGTCTTCCAGTGAAAGAAAGGTATATTTATTAGCTGCAAGTTTAGATGTGTGATCTACTGGAAACTTTTGTACATGATTATTATTTCTAATATATGTTTGGACATATGATAATTTTAAGGATGTGACAAATGAAGGGATATCTGTCATTATAGATCCTCCCTCGTCATAATCTGACATTATAGTTTCCGCAAGGGCGCGGTGGGCGAGCTGTCCAAGGCGCCAGGCTAGTAATCCAGCGAGCTTGGAGGTGACAGGATCGAGCCCACCTGTGACCGGGTGTAAAAAACCTTGAAGTCAACATAGTGTGCAGATGCTTTCAGTGTTGTCACAACCCCTAATGTACAGTACACAACCCTCTGCACTTAAAAGAACCCACGAATCAGTTGGAAAACGTGTGAACACCTAGTTGCGGGTACACCAACGTGCAGTAAAAATGGACAAAGCACTGTGACTATGTGTCAGCTGTGAATGGGTACCTCATAATGATGTGAAAGCCACATTCTCTCGGCGTGCCTAGTAGGCTGCAAGAATTGTATGGCTCCCAGGGAGTTGAGATTGAAAATAGGATGTGTGGTTATGATGGGGAAAACAAAGCGCCCTTGAGCGGCTGACCTGGCGAACTGGACATCGGCGCTGTACAAATGTCTAGTATGTTCGTATGTTTAATGTTATCTTTTTTTTACAATTCTATAAGAAGGAAAAAATACCTTTGATGAAAGATTCTTATAAGTTATGTAAAGCAATAAATATATGCATCATACATGTTGACGTTCAGCTGGGGACGGCTGTAGACTTTTCTCGGCTTTATGTTTTAAATAGGAGGGGAGTTACTTATTTCTCCTCATCTGACAGGAAGACCAGCATTAAGTCTGACGATCATTGTACCGTGGGAACTCTGTCTTAGTCTTTCTTGAGTGACTGAGTGACTGAGTTTAGTTTTAGGCCGCACACAGCAATATTCCAGCTATATGGCGACGGTCTGTAAATTATCGAGTCTAGACAAGACAATCAAGTGATCAACAACATGTGCATCGATCTGCGCATTTGGGAAAAGATGACATGTGTCAGCCAAGTCAGCGAGTCTGACCACCTGATCCCGTTAGTCGCCTCTTACGACAAGCATGGTCGCCTTTTATGGAAAACATGGGTTGCTGAAGGCCCATTCTACCACGGGACCTTCACGGGTCTTTAGTCTTTCACGGAAGTGGGGTTACTGTTTCTGAGAGATGAACATTACCATCCCTGTGTTTATTGTTATAATCTGTGTTTCTGTACTACATCACCTTGGGCTTTGTGCTGCCACTTTGGCTGTTGTTCTGGAATAGTGATGACTTTGTATCGAACTGTGAACCTAGTTTCTTTTAGGGCAAATTTGTTAATTTCTTGTCTGCTTATTGTTTTCAAACATGGTTCTGATTCCCGATTATGTTTTTAGGTTCAATTGGGGAGAAACAATTTGTAAAAAAGGAAACAAATGAAATATGTAGTTTTGAAAAAGAAACCGTGTGGAATGCTGGTCTTCCTCGCTGAAAACAAGAATCATAATGTTTGGAGACTCTAAGATAAAGAAGCATTCATCTCCATGGACATCACCTGTACTCTCCTCTTCTGGTGCTTGTTTTGTTTTTCTGAATAAATCCATTTTTTTTATCGAAACAAGGTTATCTATTTTCATTTCAACAAAGGGGAAGATACACGTTCTAACGTAGATTGCTCTTTCAATCTCGCAAGCTAGTGAGTAAAACGTTTGATGAACATACACAAATGCCAAAACTGACTGTCCGTATGTCGACATGGGTTTGTGAATATGAGTTTGATGTGTCAAATACTCCTTGCTGGATGCGTTACATAGAAGCATGTTGGGTTGGGATCCATGCAAAGACATTCTTACGCAGACTTCATCGAACTTTATTTTCATCGAAAATTAATCGAATGTTACACACGTTTTTCATGTTCAATGGCATTGTGTTACCGTATTTTTGGTCACTGTTTTGATACACGAAACATGAGGCGTTCATAATCAGCATAGTTTGACTTTTGTGGTGTTACGTTTGCCTGAGCAGATTGTGTGCTATTTTACCCTGATGGGCACCACACAAGGTCGCATATGTTACACGGGACCGTTTTCTAAATGGTGTTGTGTAATCATATTATGCGACTGTGGGAGTCGTGCTAATTAATGCTTATCAGAGTGGTATACAAAGTACGTAGTCTAGACTGCCAGTTGCCCGAAATTCATTTGTGTGGAAATCGCGATCGCTGAGCGGGTTAGGCGGCTGACTTGGCGATTAGGTGCCGGGCTCTGAAGGTGTCTCAAATATAACACATGTTACCCATACATTGTGTACAAAATGAGAATTCTTCTTCAGTCGAGAGTTGTTCTTTTAGAATTAATTATATGTTACATAGGTTGTCCTGAATTTAATTTCATTAATTCCTCATGACAACTTTCCAGTGATGCACTAAGAAACCTTTTCCTTGTTACAAGCAACGATATCTATCTACCTGATTGATGTTATTTTAGATTGATAGCCAAGTATTCTGCTAACTGTAATTGGCTTGACGTTGAATATCCACCTTCCAGATGAGAAAATTCGTATGGTGGGATATTTAACGAAACCGTATTAGGTATCATTAGGTAAATTGTCCCGAAACGCCTAAATCACTTTCTAACCATCCTTGGCATTCTTCAAGAGAGGGTAACCGAATATATCAATGTCGCCCACCGGCACTCGTCCCGACACTGTTTTTGGAGCAGAAAATGAAATCAGTTAGAAATGAGGTCTATTACTCTATTAGCGTTCAAGTGCCATGATACAAATCAGATTATCCACAACCCTGACAAACTTCTTAAGCCAGTTTCAATTTTAAAACGCTTGTCTGTGAAGTCCCCTGTCGTACTATCATCACAAGAGTTGCCTCCATTTTCATGACAGACAGGGTGTCGTATTCGTTAGCAGATGTTTCAGGCTTAGTATGAACCGAACCTGATCTGCATGACATATTGATTTACTTATGTGGCAAATACCAATTAAGGAAGTGAAACTCGTCTCATTATCCGAATCACTGGAAATGTCTCCAATCAGCCTAATAACATTGTGTCTGATGTGGCTGTTTTATTGCTTCGGTTATGTAAATGAAACGAATGAGTCGATGGTAGGCCAAGGAAAGCTCGTAGGAGACTGCATAAATGTCAGTTGGGCGTACTGCCGGTATAGAAGAATATGCTGCAACGTTACGAAATCTAGACCCATTCTCCACGTACAACAATGTGATAGAAAGGTACTATACTGGGATACTCAATAACTGACTGCTACATCATGAATTTTTGTGCCCTGTGTGTAATTCATCAAGTGCTGAAAAACATCATCATCCGTCTGAGCAACTGTGATAACATGAAGAGTATTTACCAAGAGGGCGAGTCTGACCCCCGAGCCTGAAGCTGAAGAACATTCTTGACGAGTTTTTGCTGGATGTTAACGAGTTGTCATGTATTACGTGTACCCGAACAATTTTACGTACATGGCACATATAAGATTGTAATATTCATATAAAACATACACCACTATGTCTGTAACATAAATATTGGCTGAATAAGAAACTCACAGGTATGCTCATAAAAAGGATATTGCCTTTGAAATTGAGGTGATATATGTACTGTTAATATACTGTAACAACGCCTCGTGACTGATTGAAGACGTTGAAAACAGACAGTTGGGTGATTGCGAATTTTTACAGTTCCAATAAATATGTTTCCAAAAGTTAGTGGAACTGTTTGTGGAAGAGGAAATATATTTGAAAAATAACATGCATGGTTTTGTGTTCATGTAATTATAAAGCACAGCTTGTTTCAATGTTTGAAATATAGCTTTCTGTCAGATTGTACATGTACAGAATGAACGTTTGATATAATGGTTATCCGTCTTCCAACGGTTAAATGCCGATGTTTCTGCCATAGTGGGGTACTGAATAACTGACTGCTCAATAATTTTTGTGTCCTGTCTGCAATTTATCAAGTGTTGACAAACATCATCATCCGTCTAAGCAATTGTGATGAGATGACTTGCATGAACCAAGAGGGCGAGACTGACCACCGAGCCTGAAGCTGAAAAACACTGTTCAGAAATCTTGCTGGATGTGAAAGAGTTATTGTGTAACAGATGTACCCAAACAATATTACGCATGCATACAATGTTAATATTCATATAAAACATACATCACTATGTAATATAAGTATTCGCTGAATATGAACTCACAGAGATGCTCATAAAAAGAATATTGTCTTTGAAACTGAGGTGATATACTGTAACAACGCTTCGTGACTGATTGAAGACACTGAAAACAGACAGTTGGGTGATTGGAAATTTTTACAGTTCCAATAAATATGTTTCCAAAAGTTAGTGGAACTGTTTGTAGCTCGTTCGTTTGACAAGTGGAAGTATATTTGAATAATAACATACATGGTTTTGTGTTCATGTTATTATAAAACACAGTTTATTACAATGTATGAAATATGGTTTTCTGTCAGATTGTACATGTACAGAATGAACGTTTGATATAATGGTTATCCGTCTTCCAACGGTTAAATGCGGATGCAATTTTCTGTCAAGTATTACCACATTTGGTTAATTAAGTTCGATGTTTCTTATAGTTTGAGGAACTGTTAGCAGTTCGTTAGTTGGACAAGTCGAGATCGATTGGAATAATAACATACATGGTTTTGTGTTAATGTCATTTTTAAGCCTAGCTTGTTACAGTGTATGGAATAAAGTCTTCTGTCAGATTGTACTGCATATGCCTGATGTTATGGGGACTCGTCTGGCAGCGGTTAACTGTCAATACAGTTATCCGCAAGTTATTGCTCTGTACAGATCTCATCATATCACATGGGTGCATGGTACAAAGTATCTGAAGGGGGTAATGAGTTGAATGGCAACTGAACTGTTTTGATGCAATTATACTTGATATTCAGACCAATATCAAGTTGCTGACATTTCAAAAATGTTGGAGGACCGAAGATCAGAGTAAGATGGA
Organism: Haliotis asinina; assembly: GCF_037392515.1. NCBI lineage: Eukaryota > Metazoa > Mollusca > Gastropoda > Lepetellida > Haliotidae > Haliotis > Haliotis asinina. The sequence goes on from NC_090280.1 coordinate 32,259,857, forward strand.
TTGTGCATTTATGTAAACTGTACAGAATAACAATAATCTGAGGCATTTTGGGACATATTTAACACCGGACAACTTACATGTGGAGTACCCGGGTTAGAACTGATCCATGATTGTAAGACGCAACTAACCTTGATACATATATCATTGTACTCGAAATGAGATTGATGATCACTAAATTGTCTGTTCCGACTTCATGGTTTTCATCAAACACTAATGTACCTTGAAGGCTGGTTGAATGTCGCTTTACGGCTGTTCTGGAAAATATTGCAGAACATATCCCATTATTTGAGTGGGTTGATTGCGTCTCTTTCATAACTATTTCTGTTATATCATGGCTTATCAGCTGTATGTGGAATAAGGTACGAATTGGCACCTTCCTCTTCCAAAAACAATTGTCTGGGCGAAAACACTCTATAACTAACCCAGGGATTAAAGCTGCACTCAACAATGTTCAGCTATATCTTAGCAGCCTGAAAATACAAAAGCAGCATAGACAGTTACGATAGGATGACATGTGCCAACCATGTCCACCGAAACTTGATTATTCACCTCTGAAAGCATGGGTTGCTTAAGGCAGCTCCAACTATGATTTTCATTTGTAGGATAAACATTTGCTTTTGAGACCATTAAGGTGTATCAGTGAGTGAGTGAGTCCATGTTTAACGTCACATCGGCACTATTTCAGCCATATCGTGACGAGAACATTTGACACTGAAATGGGAATATATGTATATCATAAATAGCTGTCGACAAAGGACAGTAAAACAACTAGAATATCACAATGCGTGGAAAGTTAAAACTAATATCACTATTTGTACAATACAGTATAAAAAACAGGCTATAGATTGCCAACAGCTGAAGGTAGATGACCAGGGACCATAGTGGAGGTGTATCATCCCACGAAGATGTGGTACTACCCATTGTTTTACATCATCTGCACAGTATTGTTCTTCGGCCTCATTTCTGAAAAAAAAACAACAGGAAAAATGCAAGTGAAAGTTTCCTATCTTACGACGCTAAATTGAAAACAACCAAACGGAAGTTCTCGGGACTTAAGACTGAATTAATAATCAGGTCTACAAAGGACAATTACTATTTGACGACTCTTTTATATGACTCATTGCTAATTCTAAGTCTCAATAAATAACGGTAAAATGTTTCAATGCGAGAGTAAAAAGAAGACAGAGAGGGAGTTCATTAAAAGAGCGGGTCTTCACTTTGGCTCTTTCCAAGTGAGGAGCAGTATAATTTCTGAGAGATGTGTTTTATGCCTGACTAGCATTATAAGGCGTATGTGTCAGTTCCTTTTTAGCCGTCAATGGAAATCATTAGGTGGAAAAAGCCTGCAGTTTGTCAGTAACGCTAACCGCATTCGTGGAGATCCGAGAACGTTCAGTTATGATTAAAAATGATAATATCAAAGGGAGGCAGTTTTCTTCTGTGTTAATGGTTCAGTAAAAGCTGCCAAGGCAGATTATGTTATTTTCTCCTCTCAGTGCGTAAATGAGCTGCATCATGGCGGGTCTGCTTGATGTGATATCAGTGCCCTAAACGACGACGGTCTTTTGTGTTGAACACTTTGCTGTCGCCACGGGTACTAGTATGGTGGTGCCATGTCACAAAACGTAGTCAGTGCGAATCCGGATTCTGCAATGGGCTATTATTAGAATGGGTCTTCAGCAAGACTTATTTGTAGTTAACAAGATCGAGTGTTCAGGCTTGCTGAGCTGAGGTTGATAGTTTCGATTGTTTGGTAATATGTATTTAAATTTGTATGGGTAATATTATGGTGGTAACCGGGCTTAATACCATAACTAATCCACAATAGTTGGAAATGTAACACTGATGCTTGTCAGTCATGGATAAATGCACTCGGGTTTTCACATTTTGATTTAGGTGGATTAGAATTTTTAAGAAATAAGAGATAATAGGGATTAAATTTCAGTATAAAAACCACAGGTTAGCATTACGACCATAGCTTCTATTGCAACCTTAAGCTTCTGCCAAGAAATACAGAATTGTGTTTTTTGTCACTCGAGTATTCTTCCTTTGCAAACTAATGCCAGGCCCGTAAGCAGTTGAAATCAACACGCCCTAACGAAAGGAAAAAAAGCAACAGCTAGCAAAGATGGGAGTTTCTATACAGTATAAGTTCACGTTTCTCAGCGTTACCCACTTGCAACAGATCTGACGGACGTTATTTAACTTTATGGCGATTGACAACAGTGCACGATTTGATTCCTTTCATAAACATCTCTATCATATGGCCATACACATTTGCATGGTGTGACTATATTGTGTTCAGAAGAAATGATTGAAACCTGTAAAGTTGCCAATGCAAAAGCAATAACATTCTGCTCAATGTTCGTAAATGCACTTTTACGTTTGATTTTATTTAATGAATATTACTGCTTGTACACTCACTGATATGAGCTTTATGCAATGAATAATCTCTTTTCTGGACACCTTGTTAACTAGCACAATTCCGTTAAAACAGTTTCCTGATTTCTGAGCATGGATAGGAACACATAGATTCACAACAGGTGTGTTTCAAGAAGGACTTCCATAGTTCTTCTGGGAGAGTGAGTGAGGACTTTAGTTTAAGAAAGATCTTTCAGGTAAATGCTGTCGGTAACTTAGCGTTCTGAACGGGTTGTATACAAAACGCAACGGGCAATTCGATAGCTTTTCTGTGAGTGAGAAATTTGGTTTAATGATGGACCTTCAGACAAATGATGTTGTCTGTACTGTAGCTTGAACGTCTGGTATACTTGGCAAATGTTTGTGATGCCCTTTAGAACTTAATGGATGCACTTTAAGCAATATGTATTGCATCAAACAGGTCCGGTATCACAAATGTGTGTGTACGTCTCTGTGTTTTCATGAGTGCGTGAGTACTTGAGTGTGATACGGGACTTATATTGTGATATCAGTGCTGTCCTTTGTAGTGCTGGCCCGTTTATTTTGATATGGATACCCAATCCAGACACAGTATACAGACAGTGAGTTGACCGGTGAACGATTTATCTGAGATGGTTTCTTATATGAGGCCGAGTGTAAATGGCAGGAAGTTACTTATGGTCACATGCGTGTCGTATAGGGCCACTAACGGTATCGCACGGCCAGTCTCGCTGATTTGGTATACACGTGTCATCGTACCCCAATCGTGATAGATGCTCATGATGTTAATCATTAATTAATTACAGACCACCGTCATGTTGCTGTAAACTAAATAAGTGTGAACAAAACAGAAACGTCACAACGTATTCATAATCATGTAACAATCCTTCAATGTAAAATTCGGGTAATTAGTTTTCACAGTATTGATGATCCTGTTAGCCTAATACAGGGGTATAAACTGCGGATGGCGAGTATGGGCAAGAAAAGCATGCAGTATGTCGCGGGAGACAAATGTGTGCTTCGCTTCGCCTGGGGGAGAAGACCCTGTTTTCCTAACCCAGCGATTATCGGTAGAGATCGTGATTAAGTTTGAGAAATATCATAATCATGAATTTTCAGTATTTTATCCATCGGGCGCACACTCTGATTAAACATTTGCAAAATTTGAAACACTGATATTTATGCAATAGAATGTGGCTATGTTGTGATTTTATGCAGAGTACAGCCAGCAAATATGTCTTTCAGATATATTTCTAGAGCAAATGGTCACTTCACTCACTCACTCATCCCTTCATGCTTATCTCACAGATAGAGCAAAAATTCCTGATTGACACCAGGTTCAGCGCTTGTCAACCGAGACATCGTACTGGATTTTCTCATCGATAACCCTCACAGACAGATTAGCCATACTCCAGGCCGACAAGTCCCTGTTTTTTCCCTTAATCCCTTTAATGCATGTTACTATCTTTTTTTCACTGACACGACTAGGGGTGTTGAACCATTTGAATGTTGACAAGACAGACGTTTCATTATGTTAGAGACATATACACAGTGCAGGGTAATGACAAAGATCACACCGGGAAATTATGACAGATATACTATGAACACAATAGGGTTTAACCCTGCTCTGCATTACTTCTATCATACGACAGATGTTTTTTGGCCGATTTTGAAAAGTTGAAAAACAGATTCTGCCGGGAATATATACACAGACACACGTAAGGAGAAACATAATTCAGTTTCTATGATGTGTTTTACAAATCCCAAACACCCACTTACACTCTTGACGCAATATTCCTGTTTAAGTGGAAGTTGAATTTTAAATTTCTCTCGCCTTTAGGAAACAAATTCGCAAATGTTAGGAAGCTTTAACTAGTTTCGGGTTATCAGCCAGACGCAATTTCGTATTACTTTCTCTTTCAAAAATATATTCTTTAAAAGATTCAAACAACTACATATCATTCACGCGTAACTGAAGTTGAAGAGGTCTTTGATGGACATTTAGATGATTCAGCAGATGCCTGCAATAAAGTACAAAAATTCATTCGGTCGGTGTTTCCAGACAGCATTAACCACTTTAAATGTAGACCAATCTTACAGTCATTCTTTATGGCTTGTGAAATGTACAATTCCGGGGCATTACACGTACATTTGTGGTGGAACATCACTTCAAAACAAATGGAAACCCATCTCTGAAAACTGTCACAGATACATGAGACCAGATGCGTGTTGGTCGTAAATGGCTGTTTGCCCCAATAAACTGTTGGTTATGGAGTAATTATGGGAACACCCATGTTCATGCCTGACTTCTGAAATGCTTCATTTCTGTTTGTACATCAAAAAGAAGTTTAAAACAAATGTTTTCTTTTTGTGAATGGTCCATTATATCCTTTCACTTCAATAAACATTTATGCATGTCATAAATATAATAGGTAATTATTCATTCAGTTTTGCAAAATATTTAGTGGATAAATGTTTATGATGTTATTCTTGAATATTTTTGTCTCGGGAAAGAAACCCCAGTATTATCAACACGTATTTAGTGATTTTGTTTATTTGCATTAAACTCGTATGTCAAACAAGCGAATAATAAACGTGGTGAACTGAAATATGTTTATCTGTTTGCCATAAAAGAGTGTGGTAGTCTTACCCATTGTAATAATTTTACATGTCCCTAATGTAATACACCGTACTTGTGGACATTCATTTGAGGGCGGCTGTAAAATCTTCTTGGCATTATATTTTTTATACGAGGGGAGCTACTTGTTGCTTCTCATCTAAAACTGCATCTCAAGTGACAAGACGACCAGCACCAGACGTGAGGCTTTCTTGCAAGTCTGTTCTCTCCTCCGTAGTGGTTTGTTTGTTTGTTTGTTTAAGCATGTGAATATATCCCAATTGCTTCTCTTAATGGAAAAGTCGAAACAAGGTTACATGTTTCCTCATTAACACAAAAATGTACTAACGTAAATTGTTCTTTCAGTCTCTCAAGTCAGTGACGGAGACCTTTGAAGAACAGCAAGTAATAAAAATACCTGTGCCAACACTAATGATCCTCATGTTGACTTGAGTTTGTGAATATAAGGCAAATGTTTCAAGTACTTCTTGTTGAATAAGGAAAATCGAAGCGTGTCAAAGGTTGGAATCCATGCAAAGAAATGTCAATTCGGAATTCCTGGAACTAGACAATTAACCGAATGTTACAGCTGTGTTTCATGTTCAGTAGTATTATGCAACAACATCCATCCACCTGAATTATGTTATGTTAGATAGATAGACAAGTATTCTGTTAGCTGTAATTGACTTGACGTTGAATATCCTCCTTCCAGATGAGAAACTTTCTGTGGCAGGATATGTAACCATATCGTATCAGGTATCATGTTCAAGTTGTCCTGAAACGCCCAAATCCTTTTCTGACCATCGTTGGCATCCTTCAAAAGAGGGTAACCGAATATATCAATGTCGTACACGTGCGCTTGTTCCGGCAATGTTTTCAAAGCAGAAACTAAAATCAATTAGAAATGGATCGGCTAAGAACCTTATTATCCTTCAAGTGCCATGATAGAAATCAGCTTATCCGCATCCCTGCCAAATCTCTTAAGCCAGTTTGAATGTTCAAACACTTGCCTGTTAAGTCCTCTGTCTTACTATCATTAGAACAGTTACCTTCCTTTACATGATAGACAGGGTGTAGTATTATTCGTTAGCAGATGTTTCAGGCTTTGTATAGACTAAACCAGATCAGGATGACATATTCGTTTACTTATGTGACAAAAGCCAATAAAGGAAGTGAAACTCTTATCATTGTCCGAATCATTTAAAATGTCTGAAATCGGCTTAATGACATTGTGTCTCATCTGTTTTTATTGCTTTTGTTATGTAAATGAAACGAATGGGAGGCAAGAGAAGTTTATTGGAGACTGTATAAATGTCATCTGGACGTACTGTTGGTGTAGAATATCCTCCAGAGTTACAAAATTCTAGATCTATTCTCTGTGGAGAACAACGTGTTAGACAGTTACGGGATCGGATACGTGTCAGATGTGTTATAAATTTTCATACCTGGTCTGTAGGTTACCTAGTGTTGAGCAATATCTCATCATCTGTATCGGCCGAAGCTATTGTGATAAGATCACATGCATCAACCACGAGGGCGAGTCTGACCCCCGACCCCGAAGCTGAAGAATATTCTTGACGAGGTTTTGCTGGATGTGACGAGTTGTCATGTAACAGATGTACGTATCCAAACAATATTACATACAAAACATGCATAATATTCATATAAAACATACACCACTATGTCTGTAACATAAATATTGACTGAATAAGAAACTCACAGGTATGCTCATAAAAAGGATATTTCCTTTGCAATTGAGGTGATATATGTGCTATTAATATACTGTAACAACGCTTCGTGACTGATTGAAGACATTGGAAACAGACAGTTGGGTGATTGGAAATTTTTACAGTTCCAATAAATATGTTTCCAAAAATTAGTGGAACTGTTTGTAGCACGTTAGTTTGACAAGTGGAAATATATTTGAATAATAACATACATGGTTTTGTGGTTCATGTTATTATAAAACACAGCTTGTTACAATGTAAGAAATATGGTTTTCTGTCAGATTGTACATGTACAGAATGAACGTTTGATATGATGGTTATCCGTCTTCCAACGGTTAAATGCGGATGCAATTTTCTGCCAAGTATTAAACTGTGCACATTCTAGCATGACTTGTACATATTGTATGGATGTATGACGCGATGTGCAATTACACTCTAATGTAATAAGAGAACCATAATTAGGTTATGATGGAAAAATATAACAATAAAATGTTCTTTTTCTTTCATAGAGGAAGTATTTTGAGTAGCCTAGTGCTCGTCACACATCGTTTCGATTTCCTACATGTGTAGATGGCTTGAGATACATTTCCCCATCGTGATAGTTCTGGAATATTGTGTTATGAGAGTGTACTTTCTGTAAATTGTATTATTGATCAAGTGATAAATATTATTTGGGTCACAACATTTAGACTTTTGAGTGATTGTTATTATGGGTCTCATTTCGTATCATAAATGTTCAGTGCTTTTCTTACTTTGGCAGTAGGCTTTAAGGTAGCGTTACCTCCATTTGAATGTGATTTGTTTAATAGAGCGGAGTTCCGGGAGATTACGAGAGAATTCTATTTCATGGCGATGGTCGTGTGTGCTTGAACGTTCAGGAAGCAGTGACTTTGTATATAAAGGCTGGTTATTGTGTTGGCCACACATAGAGATTAACTGGAGTACACTAAACTCACTGCCTTTGTCAACGTTCGACCTACGATACCTTTTGTGATGGCAAATTATTCACCGTAACAATTGCTGAACATTCAGCACTCGAACATTCTTATGATTGGCACATGTGAAAAAAAGCAAACTAGGGCATTGGTAATCAGGGGTCTCTGTAGTTGGGAGTATTTTCCCTATGCATGTATCGTGGTAGTTTACAGATGAAGAGACTATTAAAAGGTGATTAGAGAATACTTTATTGTCATGTGTTATTTAATCTGAAAGTCGTAGGAATGCTTTTAACTGTCAAATGTCAAACAAACAGGTTTCACATTTCATGTTTGTCATTTTCTTGCAAGGGATTGCATTTCAGCAATTCATATTACGTTTCAGATTACACGTTTGATATTACATGTTTCATGTTATAAGGGACTTTACGCGTTGGGTGTACTGGTAAAGCCAACTAATATCACACTAATGATGCGATATTGGAGTTGGATTCTGATGAAAGGGAAGAAGACCTTGATTACGCCAGATCAAAAAATGGTCACGTACGACATAATACATGATCGCACATTTGGATCACAGCAGTACCGCCTACTGATGAATATGGGAAGTGAATATGTTGCCAGTATATTTATGTTATCAAGATTGAAAAAAATACACTGTATTGGATATGAGTTTGGTGTTGGAGATCCTTAAGGCATATAAAACCGTGAAAGTGTAAATTACTGATACTGATATGAAGTGCTGAGGTGCGTTCGTGATCATGACTCCAAGATAGTACCCTAACGCGTGTGACTGCTTGTTCCCGTCTTATGGTGCTTGATGTCCTTTGGTCTGCAAAGATCCGTGTGAGAGTTGGTCTTCAACAAACCATGCTTTTCGTACGGGGTGACTAACCAGATCGAGTGATCAGGCAATCTGATTTGATAGACACATGTTATCAAATCCCAAATGATCAATGCTCATGTCATGCTGTTTCGTCTCGCCTAGTCTCGATTATTTTATGACGTCTGAGAAATAGCTGGAATATTTCTGGGGACGGCGTTGAACAACATCCAAACAAACAACTTGGTTTTCATCTTAAAGTCTATTACAGTTACGCACTAAGGAAGGATGCAGGGTAATTTCTGTAATGGAATCTAGGCCCATGGCCCATCTCTTCCATTTTCACGTATGCAATTTTTTTGAAAAAAAAATACGACACATTAAATATTGCAATGAAAAAATACTATTGAGATCACATGGATGATTTCATTGACAGCTGTTTCAAAGTTCAGTTCTTCCTGAGAAGGTAGCATGAGTTGAATTGCAGCTGAATTGTTTTTTGAGCTTTAATGTTAATACGCATGATAATCAGACCAATATGAAGTTGCTGTCAAACAAAATATCAGAGGACCGAGGACTAGAATGTGATGGATTGACTCTTTTTACATTCAAATAAACTATTCAGATTAAGAATCATGTAAAGAGTTGTGTGAAATTAGAACTGATTTAGATATTCATGATTTGAAAGGTTCAACAGCAAGTTTTCTGTCTCACGATGCTAGAATTGAGAGCAACGAGACAGAAATTCTTGTGACTTAAGACTCAATTAATAAAGAGGTGTCCGAAGGACAGTTACTGTTTGGCGACTCTTTTCTACCACTTATTACTACTTCAAAGTCTCAATAAATCAGAGCAAAAACGCTTCCAAGTCCCATGAACCACTCCTATAACCCATTTATTGTTGTGGTGTAATGAGACAGTATTCATTAAGAGAAGAGGTCTTAATTTCGGTTCTTTCCAAAGTGAGGAGCAGCATAATGTCTGAGAGTTACTAGAGATGTGTTGTTTTATGCCTGACTGGCGTTTTAAGTAGCTTGTGTCAGTTCCTTTTTAGCTGTCGATGGAATTCATTAGGCGGAAAGAACCTGTGGTTTGTCAGTCATGCTGACAACATTCATGGAGATCCAAAAACTTTCAGTTATGATTGAGAAATGGTAGTATCAACGGGGGGCAGTTTTCTTCTGTGTTAAGGGTTCAGCAAAAGCTGCCGAGGCAGTTTATGTTATTTTCCCCGCTGAATGAGCTGTATCACGGCTGGTTTGCTTGATGTGATATCAATGCCCTAAACGACAAAGGTCGTGTTGAACACTTTGCTGTCTCCACGGGCACTGGTATGGAAGTGCCATGTCACAAACTATAGTCAGTGCAAATGTGGATTCTGCAATAGGGTATTATGCGGGTTAAAGTCGGTCTTCAGCAACACATATTTGTTGTTGTTGTCAGGCTTCCTGATTTAGTTAGATAGTTGTTTTGATTGTTTGTATAATATATAATATTATTTATATATCTAAATATAATATAATATAATATGTATTTATAAATCTCGGAGTAATATTATGGTGGTAAACGGTATGCATGACAAACATTTGTTTATGCTCTATTGAACTGAATGGGCGTACTTTAAGCAGGTGTGTGCGTCCGTCCGTGTTTGTGTGTGTGTAATTGTGTTTGTCTGATTTATGTTAATTCCACATTTATATAGCGCGCCTACTTGGTTTAAGAATGGATGGGTGCAGTGTACAGATTTTTCTCTGAGGGTTCTTTTTTCAGGCAAGGACACAGCAAGTAAAATCTGTTGAGGTAAAACATGGCCGGGGATCAAACCAACGACTCTCGCCTCTCGATACAGTCGATTTTTTCTGCAAACCAACGACTCTCGCCTCTCGATACAGTCGATTTATTCTGCATAACCGACAGGACTGGTCACGAAAACTCGTTATTTTTCCTCAAATGGTAACAGTACCTACATGAAGGGTCAACAAAACTGCCGTGTCAGCATATTTATCTTACTCATCAGTTGATTCACCTGCTACATAGTTGATGTTGATCGCTGCCTGTCTGTTATTTCCATCGTCGTAACCCTGTGATCATCGGTAAAGATCATGATTAAGTTTCAGTAATAACATAATCATTACTTTTCCCGTTGATATATATTGTCTCCATTGGACGCAGACTCTGATTAAAAGGTGCAAAATTAGAAACACCGATGTCCTTGTTATCCTTGATGTATATCTCGTAAAGCAATAAAGTGTGTCTACATTGTGATTTTATGTAGATTACAACCAACAAATATGTCTTTCGGATCACAGGAGCAAATGGTCACTTATCCAAGTCTGATGTAACAGCCACCTTATATATTATAAATGATTCCAAGTCATGCTTTAGTTTCAATCCACAATGAATATATACATATTACCGGATCCTGAGCTAACTAAATCAACCAGTTTACATACATCGATGGATAGATTCGGACACAGGCTATTGGCAGGAGATTGTGATATTCTGATCTTGCGTTCTGGGACAGTGTACAAACTGTTGATTGTTATAATTACAAAGAATGAACAAGGACATGGCAGACGTGAGTTGATGTGAGACGTGCATTGATGTCCTGTGGATGATTATTTCTCGAATACATCGACTTTCCAGGACTTGCGCCAGGTTTAGCGCTGGACCACCGAGAGACCTATTAGAGTTTATCATGGATAACCCTGTCAGACAAATTATTCAGACTTCGAGCCGACCAGTCCTGGTCTTCTAGCGTAATCTCGAGCACTAGACAGGATAACTTCTGTTACTGCTTTACATCATATTTAATGACGTGACTCAGGGTGTTGAACCATCTGATTGTGAAAAGACATACATTTAATTTTATCAACAGTACAAGACACTAAATAAATTCATTATGTTTTAAGGTCATATAATGATTACACTTTCGCAGTAAAATAATGTTATTTCAAAAGATATGCTCACACTGTTCTGTCCTGTGGAACTTAGATAGCGAAGCGTTATCCATCCGTCCACCCATTTATTCGTCCGTTCGTATCCATCCGTCCGTTCATCCAGCCACTCATCCATCCGTTTGGAGTCATCATACCTTGATGACGTTTGACATGTGCACAGTGTGCCGTAATGGTATGTTTTGTAGGGCTGTGCAATGTAACCAGTTTACCAGTATTTACCAGTTCAGACATGAAAAAGATGCGTATTGCGATACGCTGATCGGAAACCGGTATTTTGACATGCATGCGCAACAATCGGAATTCTTCTGATATATTCGGGTCATTCGTTTTTCACACTGGAAAGGAAGCTTTTGGTATCATATTAGGACCAAAAGTGATGACCGGTGAACAACGATATGTCTTGACCAGGTCAAGTTACTGTCTAAAATTTCAAGTTTATTTTTTATTTTTGAGAGTAGAGAAACTAGTTCAAACTAGTAACCATTGTGTTGATGTTAACTTATTGTTTTCCTATCATTTGTGTCAAATATTATCTATATTTTTATTTTGTCATGATTAATCTTTTCTGTTAGAACTTAATCAAGTATAGTGATTTTGTTGTGGTTTGCTGAATATATTAACGTGTTAATATGCTATATTGTTTTGTGAAAAACAACTTCTTGCAATATATTGCAATACATATCGCAATATGTACTTTCTCATCGGCAGTATGTAGCAACATGAAAATGATTTGCAATACCGCCCCTTGTGTTTTGAAGGAGTACCTAATTTTTTTCCTCAACAGTACATTCCAGTATTACATTACATGGAAAAATACATGGTCTTCATGTTTATATAGGCAAATGACAAAATGCCAGTACCAGATATTAATCAGCCTCAAGTGTCTGTTAAGGCTAATAAAATATTTAAGTGTTTGCTACAGTGCTGTGTCATATCATACGGTAGTGATCATGGAAAGTAAAACCGTGGCTTCTGCTGCGAATACATTTATATGGAAACATTTACAAATGTGTTTTTCCATGCAGGACAAACATAATTTTAATCTCCAAACAGAGGAAATATTTTGATATCTTATGGCATCTTTCACAAAACCCAAATCACCACTTACAAGTTAGACCCAATATTCTTACTTTTCTTTGATTTTATTTTCATGGAAACACATCCGCAAATGTTATACAGCTTCAAATAGTACCACGTGAATACTGAGAAGTAATTCTAAATAATTTTCTTTTATAAAAAAACGTTATCTCTTTAACGAGTCAAAATAATTTCAAGACACGCATGCGTTTTTCCATGCTTCAGAACCAAAGGAAGACGAGAAGGCCTTTGACGGGCATTTAGCAAAGTTAGCTGATGACTGTGATCACTCGACCAGAACTAGTTCATGACGTCGGTGTTCAGTAATATCAGACCAGTTTTACAGTTATTCTTTATGACTTGTGAAACGTAACATCCCGGGTGATTAGAAGAATATTTGTGGCGGGACATCACTCAGTACCAAATGGAAACATATCCGTCTCTGAAAACTGTCACGGACGAATGAGACCATATGCGTGTTGGTCGTAAGAATTGTCTGGTTTCCATAACTATTGGTTCTCAAGTAATTACAGAAACACACATGTTCTTGCCTGCGTTCTGGAATGCTTCATTTGCAAGTTTTAAACAAATGTTCTTTTTTGAGAATCGTCCGTTACATCCTTTCACTTCAATATACATTGATTTATGTCATAAATACAATAGGCGATTATTCATTCAGTTTGGAAAAGTACTTAATACATAATTGTTTAAGATATTCTTGATTTTTTTCTCGAGAAAGAAACTCAAACACGCAATTATTGATTTGATATTCTGTGGACGGGAAAAAAATTGAAACTGTGCAGTTTGAACATCAGGTTAAATTCTGTCACGCTATTGGATGTTTCACGTTGTGCAGCATTTTCCCATTGAACATACTTCATTCCTTGAACCTAAGAGCATCTGTTAATTGTGGTGACCTAAAGTGTGTTTATCTGTTTGCCATAAAGTTGTGTGACAGTCTTACCAACTTTAATAATATTACATGTCCCAAGAGTAATACATCATACTTGTTGACATTCAACTGGGGGCGGCTATATAATTTACTTGGCTTTATGTTTTCAGTATGAGGAGGGCTACTTGATGCTCCTCATATGACATTGCATATTAAGCGACAAGAAGACCAGCATTAAGTCTGATGATCATTATACCGTGCTTAAGTCTTTCATGGAAGTCGGATTACTGTTGCTGGGAGGTGAACATTACCATCCTTGTATTTATTGCTGTAATCTCTGCTTCTGTATTACATCAGCTTAGGCTTTGTGCTGCCACTCTGGCTGTTGTTCTGGATAAGTGGTGCCTTTGCATAGAATTGTGAATCTAGTTTATTCTAGAGCCCCCAAAATACTTGACAATTTATCAAAAATGGAAACAAATGAAATGTGTAATTTACTGAAAAACAAACGATGTGTGGAATGCTAGACCTCCTAACTGAAACAAGAATGTGACTTTTGGAGAATCTAAGGCAAGAATCATCTATCACCACGGGCTCCAATTTATATTGATATACCTGCTGATCTTTTTCTTTAAGCAGGTGAATATATGTAATTTCACGTCATATTTGGAAAAGATCAAGGTAATATATTGCAGTTATGTCGACTTAATTTGTGAGTATGAGTCAAATATTTCAAGTACTTTTTGTATGTGTAAAACAGAAGCGTGTCAAGGGCTAGGAACCATACAAAGAAATTCTCATATTGATAACTTGACAGTTAACTGAATTTTACAGCTGTTTTCATTTTCAGTGTTATTGGTGTCATTTCAGTTTTGCGCACATCTTTTCCTAAACATACACAGCCTCAGCAGATTGTCATGAACATACGTGTGGCAAAATCGTAACATCAAACCAGCACTCCCCCACCTCCAATAGATAAAACAAAGGAAAAAGGAAGAGTATAAACGGAAAGGAAAACACAACTATCTATAATACGATCTTTGCCTAGTTCACATTCTTCTTATATTCAATCGAGTTTCTTTAGAATTAATTGTATGTTACATACGTCGTCCTGACCTCATTAATTTCTCCTTTCTCCTTCCTGCAATAACAGACTGTTTCCTTGTTACAAGCAGCTATTTCCATCTACCTGACTGATGTTATTTCAGATTGATAGACAAGTATTCTGTTAACCTTAATTGACTTGATGTTGAATATCCACCTTTCAGATGAGAAAATTCGTGTGGTAGAATTTTTAACGAAACCGTATTAGGTATCATGTTCAAATTGTCCCGAAACGCCTAAATCACTTTCTAACCATCCTTGGCATTCTTCAAGAGAGGGTAACCGAATATATCAATGTCGCCCACCGGCACTCGTCCCGACACCGTTTTTGGAGCAGAAAATGAAATCAATTAGCAGTGGAGTGGGCTATCAAACGTATTAGCGTTCAAGTGCCATGATACAAATCAGATTATCCACAACCCTGCCAAACCTCTTAAGCCAGTTTCAATTTTAAACCGCTTGTCTGTGAAGTCCCCTGTCGTACTGACATCAAAAGAGTTGCCTCCCTTTTCATGACAGACAGGGTGGCGTATTCGTTAGCAGATGTTTCAGGCTTAATGTGAACCGAACCTGATCTGCATGACATATTGATTTACTTATGTGGCAAATACCAGTTAAGGAAGTGAAACTCGTCTCATTATCCGAATCACTGGAAAAGTTTCAAATCAGCTTTATAACATTGTGTTTCATCTAGGTCTGTTTATTGCTTCAACTATGTATACATGTAAGATGGTAGGCGAATGCATAAATGTCACGTGGACGTTCTGTCGGTTAGAACGTTAGAAAATTGCGATGATGGGGAACTGGATAAGTGTTCGTGTTTTTTATACATTTTCACTCCCGTTCTGTAAATTACCAAGATGTACCCAAACAATATTACATGGACATACATTATATGCTAATATTCAAATACGATATACGAGGGTTGGCTGAAAAGTTCTCAGCCTGAGTAGTTTTTCCCCACCAGGTAGAGACAGGTGTTTGCCACCAATGAGGACAATCATTTAGTGAATCATAGACACAAGAACTACAAACGTACTAATAGTTTTATCTCAACTACAGCTCCTTTGGTAAACCTACCCTCTGAAATCATCAGAAATGGACAAAACTGAATACAGGGCAGTCATCATGTACTTGCAAAAGAAAGGGATGTCCCCAACACAGATACATGCTGACATGGTCTCCACTTTAGGGGATGATGCTCCTTCATTTTCCACAGTAAAGAAGTGGGCTGCAGAATTTAAGCGTGGCAGACAAAGCCTTGATGATGACCCACGCTCAGGGAGGCCTTCAACAGCAACCACTCCAGAAAACATCACGCGAGTGCTCGATATGTTGATGGATGATCGACGATTGACTACTCGACATATTGCTAGTGTAGTGGGCATCTCTCATGAGAGGGTTGAGCATATTATCACCAACGAATTAGGAATGACTAAAGTTTCTGCAAGATGGGTGCCAAAGCTCTTGACAGCAGAACAGAAACGTGTCAGGTTCCAGACGTCCCTTGACAATTTGCGTCGTTTTGAAGCAGATCCCGATGATTTTGTGGCACGATTTGTAACCATGGATGAGACCTGGATACATCACTTTCAACCAGAAACAAAACTACAGTCAAAACAGTGGAAGCATCCTGATTCACCAGCTCCGAAGAAAGCCAAGTCTGTTCCTTCAGCTGGAAAGGTGATGGCATCAGTCTTTTGGGATTCCAGGGGTATTCTGCTCATTGATTATCTTGAAATAGGTCAAACTATCAACGGCAGATACTATGCTGATCTACTGAACCAGCAATCAAAGCCAAACGACGAGGGATGATCGCTAAAGGTGTCCTCTTCCACCAAGACAATGCGCCTGTTCACAAACCGGTGGTGGCCATGTCAATAATCCGCGATTGTGGCTTTGAACTCATTGACCATCCTCCTTATTCACCTGATTTGGCTCCTTCTGACTTCCACCTGTTCCCCAAAATGAAAAAGGAACTCGCCGGTCGCCATTTTGCAAGTAATGATGACGTCATTTCCGCTGTGACTGATTTTTTTAGGGTAGCTGAAGAAGATTTCTTCCTGACCGGGATTCGGGCCTTGCAGCATCGCTGGCAAAAGTGTGTGAACTTGGAAGAGGACTATGTAGAAAAATAAATTACAAACGTGGACTTTGTAACTTTCTTTCACAGTGAGGCTTAGAACTTTTCAGCCAACCCTCGTACACCACAATGTACTGACAATTGTAATTCACAAACAAGCTGAAAACTGAATGTTGTCTTTGAGGTGATATACGTACTAGTAATATAGACTAACAACTCTAGGTACTTGACGGAAGACATTGAAAACAGACAGCTGGCTATTGAAAAGGTTTTACAGTATGGATTAAAATGTTTAAAGTTAATGGAACTTTGAATAGCTTGTTCGTTTAGCAAGTGGATCTATCTAGCTATGTACCTACCTACCTACCTACCTACCTACCTACACACACATAGATAGATAGATAGATAGATAGATAGATAGATAGATGTATGTACTATTACCATACAATAACAACACTTTGTGACAGATGGAAAACGTTGTTGGGCAATTGGAAGGTTTTACAATCACAATAAATAATAAGAGGAAAGGATAGGATATATAGATATATATGGCGCTAATCTCTGAAAAGACTTTTGCGCATTTCTCTCACAAATATTGGATGGAAAAGTACACATTAAGGGAAAACCTGTTTAAATAAGAATGTTTTAAAACCAGTCTTGAATGAACGTAGAGAAGGGGAATTGCGGATTGTTTCTTAAAGTCAATTGAAGTGTTAGTTCTTAATTTGTTTGACATGTCATGACCTATTAGAATAATAATATACATGGCTCTGTTTTCAGGTTATTAAAAAGCCCAGCGTGTTGCAACATTGAAGTGTACACATCTGAGGATAACTTACACATGTGGTATGGATGTACTGCAAAAATGAATGTATTTGCAATTACATTTTTACTGAAACAAGAAAACATGTATTTAAGATTTTAAAGACCAGGCTGTGAAGGTCTCATTCACCCACACTAGCTGTTGTATTAAAATAAGGTCTGGTATCTATTGGCGAGAAGAAATATAAAAGTTTTAGTTGTTTTGAAACAGAAAAATTCATACAAGCGCACACATGGACACACGCACACACTTGCACACACAAACTGATCACCATCATACATGGGCGTGTATGTTTTTATGCTCATCTGTTCATGTCGCATACCACTTGTTTGGCAACGTTTCAGAAAACCTTCAGAGCACACTAATGCCAGTGAAGCTGAGTTCTCTTTACCTACAGCAGTTTCTACAATACAAAATACACGATATGTTTAGTTTAAATTGCAAATATACTTCACTTCGATTTCTTTACCACCAGTGATATATGCATGAGTGACTTGCCAGGTGGGATAAATACGTGAGAGGCATAAGCTTTCTTTTGTTTATCAGTCATGAAGATCTTGAAAGGCAGATAGTCAGGAGGCAGAATGAATGTGACACCTGCATAATATGTTAATGAGATTCGTGGAAAACATAGGTGGTACCTCGTTTTGTGTGTTCAGGTAAGAAATGGGTTGAAAAAATAATAAAAAAATAACCCAAACCAATAAAGGTTTCTTTTCTGAGTAGAAATGAGAATTTCTTTTCCGTTTTGCTTCCCTATATGTTTAAGGTGTTAGATCTATTTCCAGACCCCCCGCCGTGATAGTGCTAGAATATTACTAAAACACATCGCTCACTCTTTTATGACTGGCATTTGTACTTTCCTCTGTAGGGCTAAGGGACTACAAAATGTGATTAGAGAATACCTTCTTAACATGTGCTATTCACATTTAAACTGAAAGTCAAAAGAATGTTTTTATTGTTATAGGTCAGTTATTAACAAGTTATAATGTAAGGTTATAAACAGGTTTCACATTTTAGGTTTGTAAACGAACCCTTATTTTCTTGCAAAGGATTGCATTTCAGCATTACGTGTTTCATGTTACATGTTTCATGTTACATGTTTCATGTTTCATGTTACATGTTTCATGTTTCATGTTACATGTTTCATGTTACATGTTTCAGAAGAGAGTTATAAGGGATTGTAAGCGCTAGATGTTTTGGTAAAGCCAACTACTGCCACTTTCTTGATGAGTTTAAGCATGGCAGTACCACCTACTGATGATCAAGGAAAGTGAAAATGGATAGTGCACTGGATATTTGATGATGGAAATGCCTGCGAAATAAAAACAAATCGTGAAATTATTGAAATACTTAGAATGAAGTGAAGTGATGCGTTAGTGATCAGGACGCCAAAATAACGGAAATGACTGAACTTGGGTGACCGCTTGTCTGTGGTCGTAATATTCCCAGTCTTATTGTGTTAACTGATACCGTGCTGAAATGTATCACGGATGCTCACTCGTACAGACCATTCCTCTGATCCGCAAAGATCCGGGTTAGAATTGGTCTTCAGCAACCCGTGCTCGTCGTACGAGGTGACTGACGGGATCAGATGTTCAGGCAATCTGGCTTGGAGGACTCATGTTAGTGTACCCCAAATAATTAATTCTCAAGTCATGTTGTTTGGCCTTGTCCAGTCTCGATTATTTCCAGGAGGCCCCCATATAGCTGGAATGTTTCTGAGGGCGGCGTTGAACAATACCAGAACGAACAGCATACTTTCCGTCTCAAGTCTATCAGCATGATGCCTCAGGGACTTCATAGAGGATGCGCTGTGATGTATCAAGATTCATCTCTTCCACCTACACGTATGCAGAATACATGAAGGTTCTTAATTGCAAAAAATCCCACGAAACATTAAATATTGCAAATAGGAAAATGCTACTGAGATGAAAGGATGATTTTATTGAAAGCTGTTTCAAAGGTCACTGCTTCTTAAGGAGGTAGCGTGAGTTGAATTGTAACTGAATTATTTCTTCGAGCCTGGATGCTAATATCGTTGATATTCAGCCCAATATCAAGTTTCTGTCATTTCCTGGATTAAGAATATCAAAATCGGATGGATTGAGAATGTGATAGATTGCCTCTTTGGTCATTTAAGTAAACTATTAAGATTGTCAGTCATGTAAAGTGTTGTGGGACACTTTTAACACTCTGACCACTATGGGGTACCCAAGAAGACTCGAGTTAAAATTGATCATCAGTATCCCATGACAATAAGAGGCAACTAACCTGGAGACATATCATCGTATCCCAGTTGAGTCCAGATTCCAATATTTACTGACAGCTGCAGTACAGCTGGAACATCGTTGAATGCTGGTTTGGGAACAATCACATAAAACCTTTGGAGTATGCCTATTGGGGGAAACTATAGAGCTAGGTAGATTTCTAGCATGTTGCACCTTTAATTAGTGTGCTGTAAACAATTAGACACTAACTGAGGAGACGTAGATGGTTTGTCAAATTCTACTGTACGGGTGTTCCGGAAATTTAATCAGAACATATTAATATTTGAGTGGGTTGACTGTTTGTAGCACACCTTTAATAAATGTCTCGGGACCTGTTAGCTGAATATGGAACAAGAGACGAATTTGCCTCTTCCTCTTCCAAAGCATGATTAATAATCAACTAAGGGTTAAATGTTACGCACAGCGCTGTTTAGCTATATGAAAGACAGAAGCTTTGCATGGGTAATTCTGGTACGATGACATGATTCAACCAGGTCCCAAAAAAACAATTATTCATCCCTTGAGACAAGCATTGGTTGCAGAGGACCAGTCCCAAGAAGTGTCCTCACTTGTAGTACAAGCTGAAGACATTATAGTGTATCAAATCAAAACGCACTCCAGCAGATATAATACTACCAATCGTTTACATCGTCTACAACGACAGGAAAGATTCAACAGCAATTTTCCTATCTCAGAGTCTAAAGAAATAAATGTAAAACTGTTTCACGGAGACATCCTCACTGACCACCCCTGTAACCCAGTTATTGCTGCTGTTTGATGAAGTTGTCTTCAACAAAAAAACTGGCCTTTATTTTGGTTCTTTTCACGTGAGGAGCAGTATGGCGCCTGAGTGTTGCTAGAAATATGTTTTATACCTGACCGGCGATTTAAATACCTTGTGCTAGTTCATTTTTAGCCGTCGATGAAAATCATTAGGTGGAAAAAAAACCTGTAGTTGGACGATGACGCTGGCAGCATTCAAAGAGATCCGACAACTTTCAGTTATAATTGAAAAAAACCTGTAATATCAAAGGGTGGCAGTTTTCTTTCGTTAAACGTTCGATTTTAAGGTTTGTTAAAAGACAGAGAGAGAGAGGGAGGGTAATTTATTTTATAAATGTATGCTGGTGGTGGTGTTGGGGTCACTGATATTGTACATGCTACTCCGTACCTATCATCATAAAGTATGAACGGTCCCTGTTCGCCTAACTCGTCTAAGGCCGAATTCATTTCCCATCATAGGTGTAAATATAACTGTTATAAACCATGAACTTAGAGTAATATATAAATATACATACATGACAAGGATGGGCTTTAGTTCTGTAGGCCATTTGTGTGTTTTCACATCAGTCTAGAAGATCATGACGAATGCACGTTACCCTCATGATATGTGACACTATCTGTTCATTTCAACATGTTATGCACAAGCCAGTGACATATAAAGTATTAGATTTTAATATGATACAGGAGAGAGGCAGGATATAAAGAGGAGGGACACGGGGCCAGAGGACATTAGAAGGTTTTACTTGAGGTTAAGACGCTTGATAGAGAACCGATACACGCACTTTTTCTTAAACTCCTTTGAAATCTAAATTGGAGGGATTAATATGCGTGATAAAATATAAAAAAAATACCATCTTAAAATATTACGTCGCCGGAATGTGGGACATCATACTTGGCATTTAGGCCTTTCCGTTGTTCCGTCTCTGGAGAGCTGAAATCGATATTCCCCTCGAAAAAAAATATATCTAATCCAGCTTTGCAGAGTTTAGTACTTATCATTATTGCACGGGCAATATAACAATGCCCTGATCCGATGCACCAGCCACAGAACGCTGATATGCTTTCAATCATTCTTTGTTTCCGTAAGTATTCATTTACTGCAATCAGCGGCCGGGCCATCTCTAAACATCAGATACAGGTGTACTATCGCAGGACGCTGAATATTCAGGCGAATAAAATGCGACCTATCCAAAGCTATACAATTTTGGAACTATTCTTGGAAAGAAATATTAGCTCAACTCTTGGTTATTTTGAAACAGGGATGTTAAGTAGACTTGTGGTTAAAGTGCTCGTCAGAAAACTTCGGTTCGGATCCAGCACGGGTTGAATGTGCCATATACTATGTGCTATTAGTCCTCGTGATATTGCTGAAATAATAATTCAAAAACTTCACTCACTCACTCACTCACTCACCCTCTCTAATACGTATGGTCGATTCACGCATTCTTGATTTGCAATGAGCATTCGCTCCAAGGTTTTACCAATTATCATATGTAATAAAATTAACTATTAACCATGAACGAACGAAATCGACCTCCGTTCGACTAATGCCTCAGAATGACGTCACATCCTAGTGACGTGGAGCGAGACATCAAGCTAGTCGCCCTCCTTGTTGCTTTTGGGATAACAATGGACGCCTCAATACCCTGTTCTATTTATTTTGTTCGATAGCTTTAACACACCACTTGATATGAACGGATTAATACTTGAGATACGAAGAAGGTCGTGGTCGACCTTAAAGCTGACGGTGCCTAATGTCATTATTTTACCGATGTTTTCCGGGCAAGTGGGAGTGGCCTGGTGCTTAAAGCGTTCGCCCGTCTCGCCGAAGACCTAGGTTTGATTCCCTATATGGGTACAACATGTGAAGCTCATTTCTGGTCTCCCCCGCCGTGATATTACTGGAACATTGCTAAATACACACTCACTGGGCAATCGTCTTACAGCAAGACAAGCAACATTGTAATTTCATTTTGTGACAGTGTATACCACTTCCATAATATCCAGTAGATCCAACCTTTGTAAAAATAAAGAATAAAAACTCAAAATTAATCATATGGATATTTCCCCATCAGCTTATATATCAAAACATGACACGTTTTAAGTTCTATTCTTTATACGCCGTGTTTTGAGCGAGTTCATCATCATTCATCATGGGAAGATTTAAACATCGTGTGCCGATAATGTGTCACAGGGTCTTGTGCACACTAAACCTGAAGAGAATACTCAATCAAATGTCTCTAATATGATGCTATTCTCATTTCTTTGTTATCATGAAATCAGTTTGGACACTCTATACACTGTCATATCCAAACAACACAACTCACTTTGATTTATCAAAATATTGGGGCATATTGATGGAATAAAAGGTCATTATCACTTACGACTTTCCTGAAATGAGTAAATGAACATCGATGCGAACAGCTTCCAAACAGAGAACACTTGCCATATATGGAATGCAAACAATTGATCCACACATCGTGTTGTCGGCGTTTCTTGAACTGGTTCCAGTCACAAGTTCGCAGGATATCTGAAAAGAGCGCTCACAGCTAGGCCGCGAGAGTCGATTCTGCAATGTTGGATTAATTCATTCAAACTTTGTAATTTAATACTGTAATTCAAATACGTTTATTTAAAGAATGGTAAAGAATGGGAGTTCAGATTAACCTTATTAACGGTTGCTTTGTGCAAGAGCCCCAAGAGGGTTTCGGAAATCTTGGAACACTGAAAACGTGTCATGTCCGTTTCATTCCTCACATTATTCTACACTCTTTTCTCTCTCTCAAAAACAAAAGCCAACGACATTGCCTGTGAAACATACCGTTACTCATCGACTAACCATAATGTGTTTTACATTAACCTTCGTTGGTGGTGGCAGTTTAAGGTTCTCCTGATCTTGGATTATTCTGGAGGTTCACTCTGCAGCCCCCTCTTCACAGTAGCATAGGAAACTGGATGCAGCTGGAGATACGTCATAACAGCGCTGCAGCCACGTTTGTCCAATGTAAACGACAGAGATTATGTCTTCACTTGATGTCATGTTTAACCCCCTGGATGCCGATTTTTAATTTTCAGGCGCACATCTCCGTAAGGTTTGAAAAGTGACCGTTGTGCGAGAATTGCGCTCGCGTAGTCCTGGATCTGTGTACGGCTATAAAATTACACACAAATGTAGAATATTCCATTTCCTATCCGTTGATATAAATATAACTGCGACTACCTCAGGGGTTTTAGAAATAGACACTGCTGAATATTATCCGAATTTTTTTGGTGCATTTAAAACCAGTAAATTTCTCCGTTTTTATCCTGCACCAATAAAAACACTCCGCTACGATTTTTGTACTTTTTCATCTTTACGGAAAGTGTGAGCGAAGAAAGTACAGCTTGATATCTGAACGACATAAGTAAATGTGAACTGGATTTATGTGCTCATGCATAACGTCATACGCACAAAATCAAAAATGACCCGCAATAAAATAACGTCAAAAATCGATTTTCTCCTATGACGTCAAACGTCGACAGAGAGGTCATGCACGTATAAAGATGAGGGGGCATAACTCCGCCATGCATTACATTAGGTCAAAGTAACTCAGATCACATGGAGAGAAGTTGCTGTTGATGCGGACAGTATAATTTGGTCATGTTTCTTCACAGTGAACCAAACTATTCCAATACAAAGTTCCCCAATGTGAGCGGATACCTTTTGGTAGTTTCACAGTTTGTAAGAAAAAATGCCAATGTACTACATGAGAAAGCAGGTAATAGCGATTTGGATGGCCCTATCCGATACATAATTTAGTTCTATAAATTCCCATATGCTCCTGTTTGTACAGATGCATTTTGATTAATTTTGCGTCATTATTAACGGTGTAACAGACACATCTTCAAATGTAATGAAATAACTGAAAATAATGCGACAATTAAGTTGACGTCATGGCCTATTTTGTGCATTTTGTGACGTCGGGAAAAGACGACACTGGTTTGCTGATTAGTATATCTAACCTAATTTCCACTCAAGTTGTAAAAAATCTCGGCTTCTGTGTCAGAATTCAACACTTTTTAGACAAAGCATAAAATGAATGGTTTTACCGCTGAAATAGTGTCCTGAATATATCAACAATTAGGCGGCTGTACTATGTATCATATTGTGAGCAACACACGCACCTGTCTGGCATCGATTTAGCGTAAATGAAACTCTCACAACACCTGAACATTCATTGAATATTCATTAAGGATATAACCTTTTCTCCTTATGATTATGTAATTATTTTGTTTCATACCTATGCAATGAAACGTACAAAGGGATCGTTTTTAGTATGGAATTATTAGAATATGGGCGTAAGGTTTATCCAAATTAAGACATGACCTGGTTTATATATTTTTAAACGATTTCCCTCAAAATATTGTTTGACTTAGATATTCTGTCATCAAAATATGCTTTAAGATAATTCGAATTAACTTTACTATCGAAAACAATGATAATGAATCATAAAACGGTTTTGGACAAACTCGCACCTGGTCAATCAATTTCCATAATTGTCTTGTCTACAAAAAACGACACAAACCATTGCAATGAACAAGACAGTTCCTTTAAATATGCTTCTGAAACAATGATGATAGTAATCTTTGTTTTATTATATCAGAGACCGTATCCCTAGAGGACATAACACGAAATCTGATGTATTTCCATTTCTGGAGGACTTGCTAATGTCATCAAAAACATATTAAAGTTGTTTCAAAGTGTGGTAAAAGTCTTAACAAACTTTAGGAAAATGTCCTAAAGCATTCACATCCTGCAAACCAGTGTGCAATTTAATATGAAGCTAAATTTCCAAATAACCATGTATCAACAGACTTTGAACAATTTGTCCATCTTAATAAACAACACTTTGGCTCAGTCGTGAAACATTGGTAACCTCCCCAAAAGCTGGTGATTTCTAAGAATCATTACATCAAATCCGGGTTAAATGCATGTTTCAATATACATGCCAGTTTCATGAATGGTCAACTGTGAGCCTGTAAGTTATTCTGTTCCAAGACTGAATAATGCCAGACCGGGGTGAGTCCAAAACGTAGCATTTGTTGTTGTCTTTTTTTTCAAACTCTCTGGATGTTGAAATAACTTTTATATGAGTTACAACTTTTATATTACGATACAAGTAATCACTTTCAGACGAATCTCACTTACGAATATATTATTTTTTTCACCCCCCCCCCCCAAACAAACAAACAAAAAAGAAAAAAAGGAAAATAAAACACACAAAAAACAACAGCAGCAACAAACAAAAAACAAACAAAACAAAACAAAAACAAAATAAAACATCATAAAGCATGAACCAAGAAATAAAGTTAGTGCCATGTTATTGCTCTGCAATGACATGTCTATAGTATTGTCTAAGCATGCCTGGTTCTGCTTTCAAACCACATGAATCTAATATGTCAGTTAGGTATAATCATTTATAATCGATTATAGTATTATTTATTTTATTACCTTTCTACGTTTACTAAAGGATGCAGGATTCTTAAAAGATCTCTTGCAATCATTTCCAGTGAAATAATAAAAATGACAGTTGTACCAATGTACCTCTCCAGCATGAAAAAATTATATTGTAACAAAAATTAAAAACAAATAATATTCTCTTAGTTAAGAAATACAATTTTATTTAATTCCCTCCAATATTCCAGAAAGTCACTATTCTTGCGTACTCGACCCAAATCTGTTTATAGAAATTCCAAAATATTTTTATAGACACTCATTTGAAATGCTTTTCACATGTTGGATATTGCGTGATAGGCATCTGCTTACACTGTCCCTTTGATTAAAACATATTACTCCTCAAATATTTTGCGCTATTAACAGATAGTGTACTGCATAGTAGCCCTTCAGATTGTGCTTTTGAAACTTGACAACATCATAAAATTTGTGACACATTTAAGAATATGTAAGATCGAAGGCAACCATATCCATCACTTTGTACTTTAATGTAACATGTTTTGTAATTTTGCCGTCCCTAGCCGAAATTAGATCGCTGTCAGATCTGTTTACATTATGTCACGGCCTTCTCAATGCCCAGTATTTACTAAACCGTTAAGCAAAAACAGTGTTGTAGTTACAAAAAACATCCGTGTTTATAATACTTGCGAAGCCTTAAACTGTTAGTTGTTGTCATCTAATTGGTAATGGTTTTGCACAAGTTCGAAAGTGTGGAAATTCATGTAATTCTCAACTTCGAGCAGACGTAGGTTTCGAGAACGATTGTGCCGAACATTAACTGATCGTTAGGCCTCTCGCATTGCTTGATCCACTTCAATTTTTTCGTCTTCACCACAATGGTCTGTTGAAGGTACTGATCAAATCGCAGCAATGTATAATAGATATTGCGAGTGTGAGTGACATAATTCGAAGCACATCGCTTCGGAGGCTTCGTTTGATCCCGGAAATAAGTATGACAAATCCACAATGCGCGCCCGGCCTGCTGAATGGCCCAAATCGACGCATGCGCCAGCTTTGATTGACAGACTGGATCGGCCTATTCCTATAAACACCGTTGTAATTCTGCGTGATATTGCGTCAGTCATGGCGTCACGCTGCACTAAAGGTTTGACAGGTTCTTATGAATTATCAAATGATTGCATTGTATCTGTTTCCAATTTGCTATTTCATGCTACTATACTCTTAACCTGACTACTTTAAGCGTATTGAGCCATTGTAAGCACTGATTAGACGTCTGAATGTTGAAATAAAATTCGGGAAATGCTGAACAGTGTAAAATCGGATTTTTTCTTTGTTTACATTTCAAACACGCGCAGTCTTTTGAGCACAGCGTTCGTTTTCATACCCCGTAGTTTTCGTTTCGTTTTATCTACACAGTTGGTATTGGCGACAAAAACATCTGTAGTTTCATTCTAAGATGTTTGGGGAGTTCAATGTTGCATTTGTCGCAGCTGACCATGAAACACAGGTGATGTTTTAGGCTTCTCAGTATCGGCCTTCTCGAAACGTGATTTTGTAAACACTATCCAATTTGGCGGAAAGCTCACTTCGGCGTTTGTGTAAGTGTATTTTCGAAAACACCCCAACCGATTCTGGGTTCATCGGCGACGTTTCACAATTATCATTACTGGTTACATGAAAACTTGATATCAGTGATCATTAATATGCTATTTTTGAAATTCAATACTCCCAGTAATTATCCGATTTTCACATTTCAAAACACAGATCTACAGCAAATAACGCCCTGACTGGTGATTTTGTATAGTGTGAAAAATTCCGACATTTACGGAGAAGCCTACTTTGAAAGGCAATTTTAAGCACTTATTATTACAAGTTAATTTTTTCCCTGTGGTGCAGTTTGGAATATATTTACAACAGATGTGATCTGTTTTCTAGCAAAATCTAATTATTTTGACATGTACACTGATTGATTGACGTTTAATGCCGCACTCAGCAATATTCCAGCAATATTGCTTCAGTCTGTAGATAGTTGACACTAGACAATACACTGATCAACAGCATAAGCATCGTTATACATATTTGGAGTTTACGATGGCTGGCGTGTGTCAGCCATGTCAGCGAGCCATGCCACCTGATCCCGTTAGACAAGCATGGGTTCCTGAAGACCAATTCCATTCCACAGTTGTAGATCTGGTACCATGAGAAACACATCCAAACATTATCCGGTCCAAACTGGGATTAATGGTTTCCGCCAAGCCGTTCGTCCGTTTGATCGTGAGTAGTTAAATAACATAAGCATCAACAAAAGACATTGGCAATAATCCACCACAATGTGCAAAAGCTGCACGCTCTCACCAAAATATGCTGACCAAAGTATCCAAGTCATGAACTAACACGCTTAAAAAGCGATGTAATTGTTGGGATTTGTTTCAATCCGTTACAGGGCAGAGAGGGTAGACAAGCGGGTAAGGCATTCGCTCGTCAGGCTGTAGACCAGAGTTCGATTCCCCGCAATGTGTGAAGCAAATGTGCCCTGTTCATCATTTACAGAATTACCTGTAAATCTTTAGATCCAGGCCCTTTTCTTCGAAACACGGGCATGAACAGGTATTAATGTAAAACATTGCGTTCTGCTGTCAACGTTACTAATGGCAACGTAAGCATGTTCAATATAAACAACTTGTGAAGAAAGACAGAGAATATGATAATATCACCTTTTCAAGGCAATGATTTCTTTTTGCAAAATGTTGAGAACAGCAACACTTAAGATAGATAAGACACTGAAGATATATAATCTTCAGTAAGAAACACATGGTAATAAAACAAATATTTTTATGTTACGGATTAGGAATTACTATGTAAAACGTATGATCCCCCTTTAAACCTGCAAATTAGGACACTGACAAGTCTGTAAGACAAGCCAGGAAAATCTAGCCCGATTTCTCGAAACAAGCTTAAGTCTAAAATTTGAGAAAATACATATCTCAGAATGAACAGAAACTGAGACTAAACTCAGACATAGTAGACAATTTGAGTTTGGTGGATAGATTACTTAAGTACTAGTGGTTTGGGCTTTTATTTTTAAAACACAGTTGAATTAAAAATCCAGCTGTTTTAATATGTGAAACTCAGTTCGAAATTTGAGTAAAAAATTCGAGAAATTACTTTCACCATGACATTCGATTGATTCATGGCTTTCCTGCCCAACTTCGCACTGCGACAGCGACTAGTAGACACCGTGAACGACTGTTTTATGATCTCTTGATGTTTTCATAATGTATACTTTCTTTGAGTGGCATTTCATAAGTCCTGAAGTACAATACTGAACAAAGTGTGTGCATAACAACTTGCACTGACAAATAAATGAAGCCGTTATCCTTATTTTTTTCTATATGATAATGTATACATTTACACAAATATTACGTTTTTCCCTTGCAGAGTTTAAATAAAACTACAAATCCTTATCTACACGAGACGTCATTTCCTTCTCAAAAGACAGCCTGCACAGTATAAATGAAAATACAATTTTTTTTATCAAAGCGACGTCTCATTTTTAAATACGGCCAAGGTAATGAAAAAAGATATTTTAGAAGCGTTAGCACAAAATTATGACGAGAGTACTCTCAGAGCAAAGATTTAGAGGAATGACGCCAAGCACTCTGCTATTTATAGCATACCGTAAAGTACGTTATGTTGAACACCATTATCACGTAATGATGGAGACAATGAACTGTTTGTGATGTCCTTGAACTTGTATAGTTAAGTCAAAGTACATGTAATGAACAAAAATTACTGGTCCTTTCGAGTTCGTTGTAAGAGGACATTACTAGAATGCTATTGATAGCACTTGCAGCGACCACTTCATCTGACGTGCACAGAGAGACTAAGATAAGTTTTGATGTTGAATAAACGTCTCACATGATGAAGTAAATTTAATCCAAAATTCTCTTGAACTAAATTAGAAATATGGTTTCAGAAGATATGTATCGATCGAAAACGAGACTGGTGCGGATATACTTTGTGTTTCTGGAGGAGGCAGACTAGAGAAAGGCATTTATATTCATTTGACACGAGTTAACATGTCACTCCCACGATGAACCTGTCAGAGCATTCATTTATACAACTTCAATCCAATTGTCATGCTCAAATCCCCGATGGCATTTAAGAATCTAATGACTAAAACAGAATTCAAAGGTAATTTCCAGCAGCAGCAATAAAATGATTTTTTTTATAAATCAACTAAAAAACAATTAGTGACCGCGGGTTATTTTATGTGACATTTCGCTACTCAAAAATTCGATAACGTTACCAGAGAGACATGTACCACTGACAGATTGAAAAAATGCGATCCTAACAACCTAATTTGCTTTGTTACAAGTAATGTTCTTTATGGGAACAAGCTTCAATGAGATGGAATATTATTGCAAAGAGATCCTGGTGTCAGTTAGTAAAATCAGGTCAATGACCTCAGAATAGTTCAAATGAGTGTTATATGAAGACGCATGTTGTTCATCAGATTTTTATGACGATATATACAAATGCATGTGATCATCTTTCATGAATCTTAATGTCAGATAACTTTCCTAAAGGGCACAAAACACGATACATTTCGATAAAGTTTTAGATGTATCCTCCACTTCCACCTGGTGCAGATGTTTATGTAAGGGTCCGTTCATAATTTATGAATTATGAACGTGGTGGGTGGGGGAGTGTAGTGATGGTGATTGTTATGGCGAAGCATGTACATTGTGAATGAAAATTACGTACAAAGTAAGTAACATCCGATTTATGTCTGGGACACCAGAATACACCATTAACCATTGTGACTGAATTATTAGCCTGGATCACTTCAGTGGATACGTCTTAATCCAACTAGATAAAATAATTCAAACAACGTAAAACCCATCTCAGTCACTCACCCACTCAAGCGACTTGCTGTAGGTTGTTGTTGGGTCCGGTTATTCTGTTACAGAGCACACTGGTGAATCTAATGTCAAGCATTGGTGGTCATGGTTCAGGTTTGGCTATTGTAAGCCTGCTGTCATATTTCTTGATATTGTGTTGAGCGTGGCAATATGGCGACGGTCTGTAAATAATCAAGGCTGGACCAGACAATCCTGTGATCAACAGCATGAGCATCGATCGCCGCCGAACTGGGAACCGATGGCGTGTGAAGCAAGTAAGCGTACCTGACCACCCGATCCCGTTAATCGTCTCTCACGACAAGGATGGGTTGTTGAAGACCAATATCGTAAGCCGGACCTTCACGGGTAGCAACTACTATGACCTGTGGTGAGATTCAATCAGATGAAAAAGATGCATCATTCAAAATTATTAGTTTTTTTATGAATCAGTTTGATGAGTCTTTGATAATGTTGTATATTAATATCATTGCTTCAATCTCGAGAAAACATTTAATATTCATTACATCGTCTGTCACTCTGAGGTTTAGTTTAAATAGTATTTTGGGGCTAAACATCCTCTCAAATAATAATGTTTTACTGTCAGTGTGACATCTGTTGGTTTACAAACGACATGCTGTAAATATAAAATATCATTAATATTGGCAACGGGCTGTCAGCAAAAATATGTTAAGCTGTAATAATCATGGCAATATGTCTCATACAAGTAAATGCATTAGTCGCCAGTCTTTGCAATGATCAGTTAATAAGTCGGCGATCAAACGGTTGCCGCAGAGTCTGGTCTTTGAAGCTATACATTATTCCGACTCGGGTGAAATTTCGAGATATTTTGATTAAAATTGTCATCGAATCCATAGATTTGCATTCTCTGCTTGACACAGAAATCAAAGAATGAAGCAGAACCAAGTCAAGGAAGATCAGATGGCCGCTTGATTTATAGACGTAAGTTCAGCTTCACATCGAATTTGCCTAACTGTGACAATATAAAGGAGTGAAATTGTAGGATTGGTATGTGAACTGGTTTGTTGTTTAACGCCACACTCAGCAATATTCCAGCTATACTGTAAACAATCGAATGTGGACCACACAATCTAGTGATCATCAACACGAGCGTCGATCTACGCAGTTGGGATACAGTGACATGTGTCAACGAGTCGTATCGCCAGAACATCCGATCCCAATTTTCGCCTCTTACGACAAGCATGGGTAGCTGATGACCAATTTTAACCCGGAGCTAGATTATAGGACATAAGGCATACATGCACAACTATGCAGAAATAATAAAAAAACCACTTGGACGTCGTGTTTAATTTATATTCTTAGTGTTGTACCCACAGTATAATACAAAGCTTATGAAAGATGCCAGGCAAAGAATAGAAAGTAAACCTGTACTTTCATGAGTTCCCTGAGTTGTTTCCCTAAGTATATTGATAAAATGCAGGGCAAAAATGTATACAGGGATATTTGAAGAGGAAGAAATTGTTATTCAATGGTTATGGAATTGATAAGAATATCACTGTTGGTCTTTTGGTGTAAAGTTTGTAGAGTTAGGTAGCTATTGTCAGCCTCGTTTAGCTTCAATGACCTTTTTAGTGTTTTGGCCTCATGCAGATCATACAAGTGTCCTTTCTTTTGCCCAATAAATTGTTTGAAACAGGATATAGTGTTTGTGAAAAGAAACTTGTTCGTTTCAGACAGATAGCCTAGTGCTTAGAGCGTTCACCTTGAAGATCTACGTTCGACTCCGCATATGGCTGCAATTTGTGAAGCCCATTTCTGGTGTCTCCCACCGTGATGTTGCTGGAACTGATTCATTCGTAGAGTCAAGTGAATTTTGCAGACAATGTCAAAACTATTTACCCACAATATTCTCACTGCAGGTATCATCAGTCATATTGGTGCTCTGGTAAAGTAGAGTTAAGAAACCAAAATGTGCTTGTTTGTTTGTTTGTTTGTTTGTTTGATTATCCAGCGATGAGAGAGATGTTGCCAGGATTCAGATTATTTTAATTTAATTCCATTGATTAATGGAATCCCATTCGTGGTCCCAACCACATATCCTGTTACCTTACCTGTTCAGATCCGGGTTAGAATGGATCTTTAGCTACCCATGCTTGTCACAAGAAGCAACTAACGGGGACGGGTGGTCAGACTCGCTGACATGGTTGACACATGTCGCGTAGATCGATACTCATGCTGTTGATCACTGTATTGTCTGGCCCTGACTTGATTATTTACAGACAGACGCCATATTGTTTGATATGTTTGTATTTCTAAAAAATGGCAAAATAAGATATTTTCTAAATTTACATTGAGTCTGATTATTTTTTACAAAAAAAACCCCAATGTATTTTTGTGGATGATATTTCCTCTAGTCAATAATAAAAGCATATTATTACTATATTATTATTTTTCAAGCATCTCTAAGTAAATCTATTCTTTGCGATAAAACCCCATGCCCCATATATTACCCCTAGAACATGAAATGAACACTTTAGTACTAGTCTGTATATATCCACTGATATTGATCATCTGATATGTCTTCTTGTTTCAGGGACAACGTGTTTTTCTCCTCAAGTGTCCAGGTCTTAACTGGAATATTGTTCTGTAGATAAGGGTACACTTGCTTTTTGTTCTCTTTTTATGCCGAATATGTGTTCTTTTCCTGTCAAAACATATGTTTGTCTCTTGTAATGATCTATATAAAGATACAAAACGGAATCGGCTAAATATTATCATGCGTCCGATGTTGATGATCTGAATTCACCGCAAGTCATCCTCGTTCACTTCAACCTCCTTTGAAGAAGAATTTCAAAGAAGGCAATCTACCAATTTACGTAATTGGTGTCAGTATTTGACGGACACCAGATGCACTCTAGGGTCCATTAGGACATCTACAACATTGTTCTATTCGATAAGAAAGGAAGACCTTTAAATCTGCTATGACTCCTGTCGTATCCAGCGATGTGCGGCTGACTTCAACTCTTCTGACTAGCTTCTGTATGTTCTTTCTTATGTATTGATAGATTTCAACAAAACTGAATGCTGCAACACACCCACCAGTGAAGACCCTGATGAGAATTGATCTTCAGTAAACCATGTTTGTCGTAAGAGTCGACTCACGGGGTCGGGTGATGAGGATCGTTGACTTGGTTGATATATGTCATCGTGTCCCATTAACGTATATCACTGCATTGTCTGGTCCAGACTGGATTATTTATAGACCACCACCATATAATTGAGTCTGACGTAAACTAAACTCACTCACACTTCATGGTCTGTCTTATCTACTGATAAATTTCAACCAAACTGAACGCTACAAACTGTTGCTGTTCACATGTCATATGAAACAAATTTTAGCTCTATTGTCTCGCATAATACAAGCACCCGTGAAGATCCGGACTGGAACTGTCTTTCGTAACCTACGCTTGTCATAAAAGGCGACTAAAAGAATATGGTGGCAAGGCTCAGTGACCTGGTTGACACATGCCATCATGTGTCAGTGTGCGTAGATGGACGTTCATGATGTTGATCATTGGATTGTATGACTCGATTATTTACACACTGCCACCATATAGCTGTACTATGGCAGAGTGCAGTGGAAAACTAGAGTCAGTCACTAATTATATAACTGAGAATAAAAGTATTCCCATGGCATGGCTATCTTTACATTTGACTCACTTTTTTGACACAAGACATGATTTTGGAAACTGACTTAGTGTCCTCCGAGCGAGTGTTATCCGCTTTACTACAAAATACCTTTTCGAGAACCGGGTTAAAGGACAGTGAAAACACAGAAACAGAAGACAATTGCTGAGAAATTCACACGAATGGGCGCCTCCACTGACACCTGTTAATGAAAGTGTAGCCGTCCTGGGCATTTATAGACAGACTGGCCGATAAATCGGTTTACGGCGGACACGTAAATGATCCAATATCATCCTAAGTTACTAAAACATGATCGTAAGGTTCGCTTGTATGTGTGTGCGCGCGAGTGCGTCTCTGAGTGGGAATGTATGTGTCTGTCATTGAGTGTGTGCATCTTATTGTTTGAATATGTCCTGTCTGTGTCTGTGAGTAGTGCGTGCGTGTGCGTTTATGCGTAACCAGGGAGATTGCTCAGTAGCTGAAGGAAAAATACATAATCCGTCTTGAGGATGAGAGTATAGTGTCATACTATTTTGAACGAGATACGATCAAATATCGTTCACCTGGGAATCGTTTAGTTTCTTACAGTGTAGATCCTATAACATATAACACTATTTTAGACACTTTATCTGCACATTGGAGGATAGAATCTAACGTGTATTTCTGGAGCGAATCCTGTTACACCAGTGTCACTCGTTACAACCACATGAAAAGGCAAGTCTAATGTCCACCAGATCCAGGCCGTCTAAATTGGATGACACGGATCGAGCCTCACAGCCCGTTCCTTCGAGACAAACCAAGGATGCTGATCAGTTGTAACCCGGAACAACTACGTTGTTTTAATGTGTTTCCACCGCATGCTCACTTTGTTATACATGTTTACCTCAATAAGATGAGAAGATTCAACGTTCCTTGTAATCGTCAGCTACACGTCTAATTACATTCATCAGTATACCTGTCTACAACAAGGTTGCCGATTCATTAGAACACATGACACATCTAACCCAGTCAGCTTTTGAGATTTTTATAAAAGAATCCATCTACACTGGCATTATCCATTTCGTCCATGTTTTGCTGTCTACTGTGTGATCTCAACAAAAAATTAAGATTACCTCTGGAGCCAATGCAATGTAGTATTTAATAACTTCAGTTCCATTTCAAACATGCCATTGAAATACATCCTGAATTTAACTGTTGTGTCCGTTAAGTGAGGAGTTGGTGTCCTAGTTACTATCTGTATTTATATAACATTAACATAGCTGAACTTCTTGTCATAACTGAAGGGATCGTCTATCTTTGTTGGAGTCGCTCTGGTTTTAGACATTGAGACGAATGCGTTTACAAATAGAGTAAGCAAATCAATGTTATTTCTGGCAATTTTAATCAAAATATCTATCCAAGCGAATAAAACCCGATTGCTGAGTCGAATGAACCTGCTGACTTCAAAGACCTTTTCCTCTTGCTATCGTTTGATCATGGAAATAATTCCTGGTGTTACCAAAGGAGTGAAAACTAATGTCATACCATGCCTTGAAGAAATTCAGCTCAGGAAATCTCAATACCTCCTCACACAGGAACTATTTATCTAAAGCACTTCATTTGTAAACAAACACGTGTCAAACTAAACAGTGTTAAAGTTTGAGAGGATCTTCGCCCTGATGTAATGTTTATACAGGAACGTAAATATAGAGCAAAAAACGAACTTTGATGTGTTACTGGATTTGTTGAAATCTGTTGATGAGGCCTGCCTTGGACGTAGTCCACTGAAAGGGAATAGCTGAACATTGTCTAGTGTCTAATTCACGATTATGGTCTATGTCTGACTTGCCTTTAAGGAGCAATATTTCATAAGTCTTTGAATGTCATTTAGAAGTGTAAATACATAAGAATGAAGATTTTATGGATATCAACTTCTTTATGAGAGAACACAACGTTTCGGAGTTAATGCTTACTCCTTCATCAGGTGATTGAGAAAGGGATACAGAGGTGTATTTATATGTACAGGTAAAACAATAACAAAGTAACAAGTGGAATGAGTTAACGAAAGCTAGTATAAACAAGCACTGATAGGAAGCCGATAGTTAAGATAACAATGATGGAAGCCAACCCTCATGTAGACATGCTCACCCCCTATCGTGTGTTATGTACATCATCCTATCATGCGTAATGTATCACCATTGGCTTCCATCCTTATCCCCAATCATGTTATGTAAACATATCCAATCAACTGTAATGCATTACCGTTGGCTTCCATCATTGTTATCTTAACTATCGGCTTCCTATCAGTGCTTGTTTATACTAGCTTTCGTTAACTCATTCCACTTGTTACTTTGTTATTGTTTTACCTGTACATATAAATACACCTCTGTATCCCTTTCTCAATCACCTGATGAAGGAGTAAGCATTAACTCCGAAACGTTGTGTTCTCTCATAAAGAAGTTGATATCCATAAAATCTTCATTCTTAAATATTTCATAAACCAAACTAACTCACTCCGTTTGGCAAAGGTCATAGGCGCTTATGTTACTGATTTCAGGATCCTGAAAATTCATGTTAAAATCGGTTGTACTACATTAACAGAAAACTGTCATTTCTTCATCGATACTTTTATCTCTACATTCAATCAGTTCCACCGCTTCAAACATACACTCATTTTGTGTACAATCAGAATAGGTATCTAACTTTAGGACAAAGACATAAGATACTCGTAAACAACCTCCTTGCATGTACAGAATGGATATGTGGTTCGTGATATTTTTCAACTGGAAACCTGGTAACAACATAATGTTAGTTCTGGCATAGGATGCTCGCTCTCACGGTAATCGGGGTTAACATCTGGTGTTTGTATATGTCATAGATCTATTGGAATCAAAATAAAGCACATTTTCTATTTCCACCGAGGTGAGATTTGCGAAGTATGAATGACTGCTGAGAATATTGACGTGTCTTACTCATAAAAGGAAGAAATATGTTATTGTGCCTGAATAAAAACAATTAACTATGTCTGCATCTGATGTAAAAAAAATGGCACTGTATTATATTTTTCCGTAGACACATGTATACTCATCTGACTGAAACATGTATAAACTGCTGGCCAATAGCATGATGACACACACACATATCACTCTCTTTCTCTCGTTCTGTCTCTCACCTTTTAGCATGATAATTAAGCGACTTACGACATGTTCTATTTCTTATGATAAGTATTATGTTATGTTAAGTATTTTGTTTACTTGTACTTTATTAATAATTATTATTTCATTCAGTGAGAGTGATTTAATACTTTTATTTGTTCAAAACCAAACTGTCAGGCAAAAAGGTATGCGCTTGAAACCTGAATTGACCATAATAAAATCAACGGTAATAAAACATGTCTTGACTGAAAACACAGAAAAGACGTCTGTTTCAAGACACATCGGTAAAATTTGTATTCAATACAATACCATCGAATAATGATGTCTTGCTTGAATCCACATCAAACATAAATGTTTACTTTCGTTGTATCGGAGGTTTCCTCCTGAGTCAAGTCAAAGCTAGTGCCAGTCATGACCTCTTCGATGTCTGTTCTAAGATCTAAGAGTAAACCGTCCAGTCCTTATCTGCTATATTATTGTTGTAGTTGCAATGGGTACCGGATCGGTGTGTGCTTACATGAGTAATTTACAGTCAACTGCCTGATGTCTATTTTCGTTCTATGACTAGACGTGGAAAAAGTGGACCCCATGTGAAACTGGGACACTAAACTGTGTATATAGGGTGATTAAGAACAGACAGAATTATTTACATGATATGATTGGAGTTTAAGGATAGACTTAGTGTGTGTGCGTAATAAAATATGCTGGGCAATTAGCTTGAGCCCATTCTTCCTGAAACAGATAGCTTCTCTTGGGACTCACTTGAAGTACGCAGCTGAATGAGACAGATATGTTTGAAATCCATTTAATGATAATGAGTTCAATTAACCTCTCCCTGATATATCTTCCAGACAAAAGAGAATACATCATGAAAGGGCTTACAGCCAATCTGAAATTGTTGCACTGCCACAGGTCTCCCCTGGATTTAGAACTCCCTTACT
This sequence comes from Haliotis asinina, assembly GCF_037392515.1. NCBI lineage: Eukaryota > Metazoa > Mollusca > Gastropoda > Lepetellida > Haliotidae > Haliotis > Haliotis asinina. The sequence continues at coordinate 32,298,451 of NC_090280.1, forward strand.
TTTCTATTTAGTTTCTGTAGATAATTGATTTAAATGCCTGTATTACTTGGGATAAACGGAACCTTAAAATTCCAAGTTAAATACTCATTTATTACATTACACGAAATATGACCTCGACTGGTGTAAGGGATACATCCATGTTTGATAACGACACAGTTTCAAATAAACCAGAATTAAATCCAATTTGTTAGTCATATTTTTTTGTTTTAATAGTTCAGTGTTAAAATTGCAAAGGAAGGAAAGAAAAATTGTTATTGAGCATCACCTGACAAATACAGGGGTGTGACAGGTGATCTCATGACAATGACAATACACTGAACCCAGCTTTCAGGTTTCGGCATCAACCGAGTGTTAAAGCTTTTCCTGCAGTTATGTCAGTGGTGAGTTGCCATGTGTAACAATTTACATTTCCAAATGTCGAAAGTAACCCTTGCCATCATACCGTCAAGCTTACAGCCTTGGAAAAACAAGGAAATAAATATATTTTATGTATTTTTACCTTCCGGAAATCGTGCATTATTCAGCTGTATAAAATGAAGTGTTTATGGTCAAGTGATAATATTGATTGATCATGTTATAACACTATTGCAAAAGGCTTACAAAGAAGTGCATTTTAAAGTGATACCACTGGCGCTTATACGTCCGTCAAACAAGTTGTTTCAGTCAGAGGCTGTGATTGTGCTATTAAACCTTTGACTTAGATCTACTCCTTTCTAACACCATGGCTGACTACGCAATAACACTTAACTGATATCCGGAGATGTTTCCTACCCCACGTTTGTCTGCCTCTAACTGAGGTTCTGTTATTGCTTGTTCGCGTTTTCAGTGAGAAGGTGTGAGTCTATAGGAACACAAGACTATTACTGGTATGTCTATGATCAAAGGATAAGAGACACCAAGGTCTTTGATGCCTGTAAGGTTATTGAACTAGAAGAATCGGATGGATATATATTCTGATTACAAATGGTAACATAAATATTGACTTGTTTCCTCTTCATAAACTCTAAAACCCCCATCTCGACCAGTATGTAACACTAAGACACCCACTGGAGGAATGTTTGACCCAAAGGAGTACAAACGCGAATAGGGACCTTTTTTGGACATACGACGCTTAAGGTGAATTAGATGAAATTCACAATGGTCTGAGTTTGGGTTGCCTTAAAGCAGCAATATTTCATAAACTAAACTAAGTCAGTCCATTTGGCAATGTTTGCTTATGTTGCTGACTTTCAGGATCCATGTTAGAATCTGTTGTACTACATTAACAAACTTTTGTCAGAATAACTGTGATTTCTTCATTGATACTTTTATCTCTTCATTCAACCAGTTTTACATTTTGTGTACAATCAGAATAGTTATTAAATTTACGATGAACAAACTTTAGTCAAAGATATAAGATACTCGTCGACAACCTCCTTGTATGTACAGAATGTGGTTTCTAAATGTGGTATGTTTTTGGTACGTGGTATTTTTCAGTTGGAAACCTGTGACGGTTGAAATACAGGATATTCGCTCACTCCATGCAAATGTTTGATCATCTCGTGCTTGTATCTGTCACATACCTATTACAATCAGGATAAAGGTCATTTGCTATTTCCATTGAGATGTGAAACGCTAGGTATGGATGACTGCTTAGAATACTGAGAGTGTCTTATTCATAAAATGAAGAAACATGACATCGTGCCCTGATGAACACAAACAACCATTTTATTATGTCTGCAGCTGATGTCAAGGAAATGTCACAGCATGTCTCATGTTCTATATTGTAAACCAAAAGTTACTGTGTTCTGTAATCTGATTGGTTGAAAAACATGATTAAATGGTATTAGATTCCCGGAAACTGAAAGACTATTCACCGCGTATTGACACGCAAACAATTGTTTTGTTGTGTCATCAACAGTGGTGACGTCATTCAAATCATATTGTGACGTAAAGTTAGAATGACGTCACAAATGAGCAACTCCAGATGCTACCATGAGAACCAGCTGAAACGGCCAGCTGATGACACTTCACTGCTGTGTCCGTATTCGATGTAAACGAGTGCAGACACTAAAACCCCTTTGGTTTACTTTTGTGTTTACAATGTAAATAAACATCATGTGTTGGCCAATTTCCGGGTGTTATTGAGTATTTGAAGCACGGGAATATTTCATTTGAAACCTCCGGCTGACGCCGTCGGTTCCAAATGCATTCCCGTGCTTCAAATACTGCATAACACCCGGAAATTGGCCAACACATGATGTTTATCTCCTAAATGTCTGTAAAACCTGTAAACTTACATTGCATCAGGACCACCTGCTGAAAGCTGTTGAAACAGTAGTTCTGTCTGTGACACATATATACGAGTGCTTGTGGCAAGAAATGGGTATAAGACAGTTAGTGACTGAGCTTAAGGACTTGCAAAATTATTTAACTTTACGTATCTTACTTGACATACAGAGGAATGCGACTGGTGATCTCATGAAATTTAAAGTACAGAAACCTTCGATGGTGATTTTGTCAATTCTGTTTAGTTGGTCTATGGAAAGGTGTGAGTGCGATCTCCTGACACTGAGCAGCTTTGGCACAAACCAAATGTTAAACTTGACTCACACGTCCTGCAGTTTGTTTGATCTTGTCCTTTGTAATGCCATGGTTGAGTACGCAATTATCCTTAAACGACATCCGGAGCTGTTTCATTTCTGACGTTTGTCTGCCTATAACTGAGGATCTGTTATTGCAAGTGTAGGGTTTCAATGAGAAGGTGTCTCTTAAAGCCAATACGTCTTGTAGGTACACTAGACTATTACTTGTAGGTCTATGATCAAAGGTAAGAGACACTAAGGTCTTTGAAGCATGTAAAGTTATTGAACTGGGAGATTTGGGTGGATATATATTCTGATTACAAATGTTAACACATCTATTGATTTGTTTCCTCAGTTTGTAAACTCCTTTCAACCAGTATTTAACGCTACATCACCTTGGCAAGAACATTTAACCCAGGGGAGATTAAACTGACTGGATATCAAAGGAGTACGAGCGCAAACGCATCATGATCCTTGGACTACTGTAAAGTCGTTTGTGGGTTCGTTTGAATCTTTGTGATGTCGAAAGTTGCAGTAGCTGTCTCTGTTTAACAATACTCCTCGACATTACAAGATTGTTTCAAGCTTAACCAAATGTTTGCTAACATAATTCTAAGTGAACTACAAATGTCGTTATCACGATCATATTTTATGGTTGAGGTGGTATTACACCCCAATTGACATTTAAGCAATTTACGGGGCCTGACATAGACAAAGCAATATTTCAGTTATGATAGAAATTGAAATAGTGAACAGCTACCCGCTGGACTGGTTTCTTAAGGCATTGTTTCTACAACTGTTGCTGGGGTTCTCGGGCATATTGAAAGTGGTGCAGCTATGAGAAATGAAACAGTGTCCAATGGTAAAGAAAAGAACTCTAAGGACCTTTCAGTACGAAAATACGCCGATGTGCCAAGCTGTGCCAGTTTGACACGACCGAAAATGGTTGTGGGTTCAATGTTGAACATAGCTTTTGATGTCTATCTTGAGGTTGAAGATACTTTTCATTGTCCATTTGGGTGTGAGATCATTGCAGCCTGTGCACTGTCATCTTTATCAAGACAGGACTGAAGGAAAAGTTTCATTCTTATTTGTCAGTACCACATCATATCCATGGCAGCTCTTACAACAAGATGTGGTCTATATAAAAGCGATTTTCTGTTCAAGAAACGTGTATGTTAAAGACAACATGAGTTACTTAGAACAAACTATATCACAGTTATGCTGAAACACCTTCAGACCTATATATAAATAAATGGTTCAAGTGATATGAAATAACGTGTTCGATTTGTGAAAAGTATTTTACATGAATAACATTGATAATTTAGAACATAGAGAGTCAGACACACGGAACTATGGGTACTATTATGGTTTCACAGGTTTTGCAACCCAAAGATTCATTGCAAATGGTTGGTTAGAGAACTGTGTTTTGTGCGAATGTCAGTGATCCACAAACCACTGGAAAAAGTGACATGAATTTAATTTTTGCGTAATTTAATTCCTGCTTTGGGGGTAATGGAATCGCATGCACCTGCCCCAAGAAACATCCAATTGTTAACTGATTTTCATCACTTAGTTTTCGGATTGTATCGCACTAATGATTTTCGAATTATACAGTACTGCTTCTTTTCCTCAGTTTAGAATGTGAGTGGATGTTCTGTTGATGACATAGCACTCTGGTAGCCACTGATTTCGCTGCAGTTTGATATGCAACATTGTAGACGTGACCTAAAATCTGGGATTTATGTGGAACCATTTTTCACAAGATGAATCACAGATTTCCCTCGTTTATAATCCGAAAATATTCAAATCTCCGGGAATTCACATTTCAGGAAGGGGGTCCACTATCTGTTGAATTCCTTTACAGAACGGTTCAATAGTTTTTATAACTGAGCAGTGAGTTCAAAGAGGCATTACACAGATTTTTAGTAAAATGCAGCCGAGTCACACTTCTAAGGTAATGGGTAAAACTATCAAATATTAACTCACCAGAATCCTGGCATTTTACAATGAGAGCAGAAATTCTACATGAAGCTTGTTTCTAATGAGGCAACCGTCAGACTCGAAGTGTCAGTTTTGAATGCAAGGTCAGATGTGTCGACAGACAGGCGATGATAAGGAGAGGCAGACAAATACAGTAATTCCGACTGTAAGTCCGTGTGGTAGTCAATGTGTGATCTTCCTTAACATGACAACCAGCCTATACATATACGACACACAGTCGAGAATGTATACCCGCAAACCATGGCCATATCGTCAGTCACGAAGGACAGGTAACTGAAACGCTAGGGAGAAGACCTACTGCTAGAAATACCAATTGCACTGAACATTTATGATACGCAATAAGACCCAAAATAACTATCACTCAAAACTCTGAACTTTGTGACGCAATGGTAGCTATCACTTAACCAATGATAATACAAATTACAGAAAAAAGACAAACACATTGTAGATAACGTCATCATTTCTCAGATGCTTGAGAAGCAAAACAGGAAATAATATATCTGTCACCATTTTCAAGACAATCATTTGTTTTTGCAAAATAGTGAGAACAGCAGCTACACTTCATACTTACGAGGTCATGATCTGCATTCGAGTCCAGTGAAAACAGTTTTCTTCTGTCGTTAAAGCGAGACCACAGCTAACCACATGGGAACAAAGTGTGAAGGTTATGTCTGATGTGCCAAGCATTTGATAATGAACTCTCTCATCACAGAAGAAACACAATATTAAACAAAAGCCCACAAAAATGAAACAGGGTTTAGGAGAAAAAATCGAACAAAAACCCTCCTAAAAATGGGTTTGTCAACCCACGGCACTTGTACTTGTCCCACAATGCAGGTGATATGAAAGTTGAGATATTTGCAGTCGGCACAATAACTGCTGTCAACACAAAGGCAGTGGATTGGAAAATTACAACGTTGATGGAGAGAGGAACCGAGAATAGCGTCTTGCTGTAGGGATGTTATGGACAAATTGGACAAAATTCAAATAACGTTGATCATTTGCAAACAAAATCAAACAGATACTAATGGATTAAATCTTCGTGCGATTTAAGAACAGAAAGTTCCACATTGAATGGCACAACTTTGACTTTAATGCCTGAAGAGAGAGATTGGCGAAGGGTTAGTGGGAACTGAATAAGGTTGAAATTTGGTTGTCTGTTTGTTCAGGTTCGACATTGAACACATTGTCACTCTTAGTCAGGATATCATGTGACAATGATGGCTAACATCTACGTGAAATATACAACGCTTACAGAGTGACATAAGTGAGTATGGTTATAGGTAAACTCTAGCTCAGACTCTCTAATTCACTCCCACGACACAGACATGTGCTCACTAAATCCTGCACATTGTTTTCGACTATTCAGACAATTATATCAAAACGAAGGGGTTCATTCTTAATGTTGTTCATGTTCACAAAGCTGACCCAAAGCGTCGAATATATAAGATTTACTTCATCGTTCGGTATGATTCCCATAAATGTCATACAACATCAAACTGATAAGCAGTTATGTTCCTGGAAATAATGTTCAAAGAACTTTAATATTGTCAGCACACCAAACGTAAAGTTGTTCATGAACTGAGAATTACCTGTAAAGCGACCTTTAGACCCAAGCCTTTTTCTTCGAAACACAGGCATTAACAGGTATTGATATAAAAACATTGCCTTCTGTTGTTAACGTTACTGTTGGAAATGTAAGTATGTTCAATGCAAAAATACTTGAGAAGCAAAACAGGAAATATTATATCTGTCACCATTTTCAAGCAAACATTTATTTTGCATAATGCTGAGAACAGCAGCTACACTTCCTACTTACGAGGTCATGACGTGCATTGGAGTCCAGTAAAAACAGTTTTCATCTGTCGTTAAAGCGAGAGTTAAAGCGACAAACATGTCAATAGAACATATGGATTGAGGCAGAAGTGTTTGTAGAAGATATATAATTTTCAGTAAGAAACACGTGGTAATAAAACAGATATCATTATGTTACGGATTAGAACGTACTACGTAAAACGTCGCGTGATCTTCCTTTAAGCCTGCAAATTAGGACACTGACAATTCTGTAATATTAAATTACATACTGAATAAAGAATAAACAGGATTTAAATGCACGTACACCTGCCTGTCCCTTTCTTTGAACACATCCCTCATAACATAGCGTGAACGGTGTTAATAATTTAATGATACTTTGTCAAACAGCTTTTTGTATATTTTGAACATAAAGTCCACACCGAGTTGTTTTGATGTTTTAAATATTTTGAGCGTTTCATTGGGAATTTTATGTTTTTAAGTTTTCGAGTTATGTATTCATTCCCCACCTACAACCAGTTCCATGCCCCATTCTTACTGGCCAGCGTCGTCGACTATGGCCTCAGTTCGCAATCTAACTGGTTCTATGGAGCGACGATGCCAGGAAGATCGGCCCCCATTTCTCGAAAGTAACTGAACTCTTCATTTGAGAAAATGGATTTTCCAGAATGAAGTGAAATCGATATTAAACTCAAACATAGTACAATGTGAGTTTGGTGAGTTTCCCTGACCAACCTCATTCTGTGACAATGACTGGTACCCACTATGAACGGTTGTTTCATGATCTGTTTTATGATTATGTATGTAATGTATACCTTCTTTGAGTGGCATTTAAGAAGATGGAAACTAGACTATACAACAAACGTTTTGAACAACAACTTGCACTCACGAATACGTTGGTATCCTTAATGTTTGTTCTATATCATAACGTATACATTTGCACAAATGTGACATTTTTTCTTGCAGAGTATAAATAAAAATACAAATATCAAAGCAATGTGTCATTTTCAAATACGGCTAAGGTAATGAAGTAAGTTTTTTTAGAAGCCTTAGCACAAAATTGTGACATGAGTACTCTCACAGAAAAGTTGTAGAGGAATGACACCAAGCACTCTGCTATTTGTAACATGCCGTACAGTAGTTATGCTGAACACCATTATCACGAATTGACGGAGACAATGAACTGAAGCAAAATTACCTTTTGAGATCGTTGCACGAATAAATTACTAGAATACTATATTTAGCGCTGGCCTCGCAATTTGAACTGAAGTTGGGTTTCTGGAGGAGGCAAAATAGACATGTAAGAATAAGGTATTTGTGTTCATGTCACTCTCACGATGAACTTGTCAAAGCATTTTCCATACAATTTTACCCAAATGTCATGTTCAAATCCCCGATGGCATTTAAGAATCTAATGACAATAAACATTTAGCATTTGAAAGTAATTTCTACAGCAATACTGAAATAACTTTTATAAACCAACCCAAGAACAATTAGCTAGTGACTGTGGGTTATTTCATGTGACATTTCGCAACTCAAAGAATCGTTAACATTACCAGATAGAGAGAGATATGTACGTACCACTGACAGATTGAGAAAAAGCAATCCTAACAACCTAATTTTCTTTGCTGAAGTAATGTTCTTTATGGGAAGAAGCCTAAGCATTAGGTGCTGTAGATTATGAGATGGAAGTTATCGCAAAGTGATCCTGGTTTCAGTAAGTAAAGTAAGTTCAATGGCATAAGAAAGGTTCCAATGAGTGTTATATGAAAACACATGCTGTTCGTCAGATATTTATGACGTTATGTACAGATGCAAGTGATCATCTTTCATGAATCTTAATGTCACGTAACTTTCCTAAAGGGCACGACATACGACAGATTTCAATGCAGTATTCGATGGCTCCTCCAATTCCATCTGGTACAGATTTTTTTATTTAAGAGATCGTTCAGAATTTATGGCTGGGGATAGTGGGTGGTGGTTTTGGAGTAACGATGATGGTTATGGAAAAGCATGTACAATGTGAATGAATGCCCCCTTTCCCTAAAATTTACGTACATAATAACGTCCAGTGCATGTCATGTATAAAATCAATGACACTCACACCCTTTTCCCCCATGATATGTAACCCTTTTCCTCATATTTGTAAGTACGAACTTGCTGACCCCCTCCAAGTACAGCCTAGCCATAAACGGCCTATAAGTTATGAAAAGTTGCTCGATTTAAGTCTATGACCGCAGAATAAAGACGCGCTTACATGTCGTTATCGAAATAGATTATCATACTGAACTTTTGTCTTATACTTCAGAACGGTTGCAGAATATCTATCCTAGAACGTATTCGTAGTGATTCAGCAAGACTGGAGCACTGTGAAGGTCACATGGCACAGCTGCGTACCTTGATAGGAACCGAGGTTGGAACTCCGTTTTATGCCGATATTGTTTCTTGACTAGTTAGGGCAGTACTCTAGTCTGGTTTTCACAACGATATCCAAACTGATACACCGATCTGATACGCAGTATTCTAATGAGAAAACAGTTGAGACGCGTTAAACCAAATTCACTAACTCACTCACACAACGGGTTTACACTGAAATAGAAGTATGTACCGTGTGACCACATTAATAGTGCACATTGATGAGTTAGAAGTTAGAACTTAATGTCTATTGCGACTGAAGAACATGAACAATGACACAGAGCCTGCAGATTGTGCCAAGAAGTATTATGACTTGGAAAAAATTAACAGTGTAGGGATTCAAGGTACCAAAATGGTTTCCAGTAACAGACTCGCGAAGACCCGTGTTCAATTTAACTTGAGTTTGGCAACTTCTTCCTGAGTTCACCAGGTAAAAACCCAGACATGGTAGATAATGTGATCATTTCTAGATAGTTGCTCGTGTTGTCAAGTTTCTGGATTGTTTGGTACAGGATCGATTATTTGGAGACTCCTTGATACAGCTTGAGTAGTGGACTAGTATGGTATGTAACAATAAACCCAACATCAGTAGCATAATGTTTGTCGTATGAAGTGAATCTCTGGAAGTTGTGGTTGCGTCCGGATACTCGGTTACATAGCAAACGTGTGAATCGCACACTCCTGATATCAGTCATTGGTGCTTCTGGTTCTGGTTTGGCTATTGAACGGCAGCTGTCATATCTCTTGATGTTGTGTTGAGAGTAACAACGACCATGAGTGATTGAGATTACTTTTACACCCCACTCATCAATATTCCAGCTATATTGCATCATTCACAATTATTGAACAAAGTTCCTTGAATAAATTTGACATGTCATTGTAAAGGTTGTATATTAATATCATTGCTTCAATGTCAGGATAAAACATAATATCCCTAACATGGTTTTTCACACTATGTTTGAGGTTTAGTTTACATAGTATTTTCGGGCTAAACATCCTCTCAAATAATCATGTTTTCTGTGAGTTTGACATCTGTTTCTTTATAAACGAGATGCTGTAAATATAAAATATCATTAATATTGGCAAGGGGCTGTCAGCGAAAATGTGTTAAGTTATGGTAATGCTGGCAATATTTCTCGTCCAAATAAAGGCATTAGTCGTCAGTCTTTGCAGTGACCAGTTAATATATCGATGATCAAACGGTTGCCGCAGAAGCTGGTCTTTGAAGCCACAAGTTATTCCGACTCGGGTCTAATTTCTAGATATTTTGATTAATATTGTCATCCAATCCGTATATTTGCATTCTCTGCTTGACACTGAAATCAGTGAGTGAAGCAAAACCAAGTCAGGGAAGATCAGACGGTCCCTTGAATCATAGAAGTAAGTTCAGGTCTACAATGAATTTGCTTAACTGTGACAATATAAAGGAGTGAAATTGTAGTAATGGTATGTGAGTTGGTTTGTTGTTTAACGTCAGACTCATCTATATTCCAGCTATACTGTAAACAAGCGAATCTGGACCACACAGTCTGGTGATCATCAACACGAGCGTCGCTCTACGCGGTTGGTATACAGTGACATGTGCCAACGAGTCATATCGCCAGAACATCCGATCCCAATTTTCGCCTCTTACCACAAGCATGGGTAGCTGACGACCAATTGTAACAGGTATCACCGTTGGTCTTCTGAAGTAAAGTTTGCAGAGTTAGGTAGCCATTGTTAGCATAGTTTAGCTTCAATGACCTTTCTCGTGTTTTAGCCTCATGCAGACCATACAAGTGTCCTTTGTTTTGCCCAATAAATTGTTTGATAGTGGATACAATTGTTTGTGAAAAGAACACTTGTTTTTCCAGGCACATAGCCTAGTGGTTAAAGCGTTCGGTCATCACCTTGAAGATCTACGTTCGACTCCCTATATGGGTACAATTTGTGATGCCAATTTTTAGTGTCTCCCGACGTGATATTGCTGGAACTCATTCATTCGTAAAGTGAACTCAATTTTACAGACAATGTCAAACAATTGTGGCGGGATAGCATGTTTGTTATCATTACTTAAGCCACATTGGTGTTCTAGTGAAGTAGAGTATAAAATAGAAATATGCTTGTTTGTTCAGCAATGACAGCGATGTTACCAGGATTCAGATTATTTTAATCACTACTGCACTAAGTACATCAGTGTACATAAAGTATTGATTAATGGAATCCCATTCGTGGTCGCAACCACATATCCTGTTACCCCACCCGTTCAGCTCCGGGTTAGAGTGGATCTTTAGCTACCCATGCTTGTCACAAAAGGTGACGAACGTGGTCGGGTGGTCAGACTAGGTGACTTTGTTGACACATGTCATCGTATCCCGATCGCGTAGATCGATGCTCATGCTGTTGATCATTGGATTGTCTGGTCCTCACTTGATTATTTACAGACCGCCGCCATACAGTTTGACAGCGCGGCATAAACCCAAACTCACTTACTCCTGTAACCTAGAGACAGACTATGTTTATATTTCTCAAAAAGCGGCTAAACAAGATATTTTCTAAATGTACATTGAGCATAAGTACTTATTTTATGAAAAAAACCCATGTTGCAACGATGTATTTTTGTGGATGATATTTCCGTTTGTCAACAATAGAAGCATATTAGTTTTCAAGCACCTCTGAGTAAATCAATTCTTTACGACAAAATCCCACTTTAGTATTAAATGTTGTCTGTATATACTCACTGACATTGATCAGTTAATATGTCTTCTTTTTTCAGCGACAATGTGTTTTTTCACCTCAAGTGTGCAGGCGTAACTGAAGATAAGGTCACTATTGCTTCTTGCTCTCCTTTTATGTCGAATATCTCTCCTTTTCCTGTCAAAACATATGTTTGTCTCCTTTCTTTTGCCCAATGAATTGTTTGATAGTGGATATGAGTGTTTGTGAAAAGAATACTTGTTTGTTTGTTTGACACAGTCATAGCCTAGTGGTTAAGTCGTTCGGTCATCACCTGGAAGAGCTAAGTTCGACTCCCCATATAGGTAGAGTTTGTGAAGCCCATTTCTGGTGTCTCCCTCCTTGATTCTACTCATTCTTTCGTAAAGTGAACTCAATTTTGCAATGTCAAAACTATTTGTGGTGGGATATTCACGCGGTTGATATCACCAGTTTAGTCAGATTCTAGTAAGGTAGAATAAAAAAACCCAAAAATATAAAGAAACAAACATGAGTTTGTTTGTGTCTTTGTTTGCTTGTTCAGCGATGAGAGAGATGTTGCCAGGATTCAGATTATTTTAATCACTACTGCACTAAGTACATCAGCGAACATAACGTATTGATTAATGGAATCCCATTCGTTGTCCCAACCACATATCCTGCTACCTAACCCGTTCAGATCCGGGTTACAATGGATCTTTAGTTATTCATGCTTGTCGTGAGAGGCCACTAACGGGGTCGGGAGGTAAAACTCGATGACATGGTTGACACATCATCGTATCCCATTTGCTTAGATCGATGCTCACGCTGTTGATCACTGGGTCGTCTGGTCCTGACCTCATTATTTACAGACCGCCGCCATATAATTTTACAGTGCGGCATATACCAAACTCACTCACTGTTGATATTTCTCAAAAAGCGATTGAACAGGCTATTTTCTAAATTTACATTGTATTTGTATACACAAGTATTTTTTTAAAAAAATATGTTGTAACACTGTATTTTAGTGGACGATATTTACGTTTGTCAAGAATAGATGCATATTATTTTTCAAACATCTCTGAGTAAATCTATTCTTTGCGATAAAATCGCATGCCCCCATATATAACCTCTAAAACATGAAATGAACACTTCAAGCAGTAAGTGCAACCTGTATATACCCACTGATATTGATCAGCTAATACGAGTTTCAGGGACAATGTGTGTTTTCACCTCAAGTGTCTAGGTCGTAACTGAAATATTGTTCTGTAGATAAGGTTACAATTGCCTCTTGTTCTCTCTTTATATCGGACATATCTTCTTTCCCCGTCAAAACATATGTTTGTCTCGTGTAATGATCTACATACAGATCAAGAACGGATTCGGCTAAATATTATCATGCGACCGATGTTGATGATCTGAATTCACCGCAAGTCATCTTCGTTCACTGCAACTTCCTTTGAAGAAGAATTTCAAAGAAGGCAATCTACCAATCTAGGTAATTGGTGTCAGTATTTGACGGACACCAGATACACTCCAGGGTCCATTAGGACATCTACAACATTGTTTTATTCGATAAGAATGGAATACCTTTAAATCAGCTATGACTCCTGTCGTATCCAGCGATATGACTTCAACTGTTCAACTCCAGACTAGCTTTTGTCTGTTCTATCTTATGTATTGATAGATTTCAACGAAAATGAAGGCTGCAAAAACCAACCAGTGAAGACCCAGATGAGAATTGATCTTCAGTAAACCATGCCTGTTATAAGAGTCGACTAACGGGGTCGGGTGATCAGGATCGTTGACTTGGTTGACACATGACATCATTTGCCAGAGTGAGTAGATGGCTGTTGATGATGTTGATCATTGGACTGTATGACAGACTCTATTATTTTCACACTGCCACCATATAGCTGTACTATTGCAGATTGCGGTGTAAAACTAAACTCAGTTCACCCACTTTTTATGATACAGGACAATATATTTGAAACTGAGATAATGTCGTGCGAGCGTGTTTTATTGGCTTTACTACAATGACTTTTTCGGGAACCGGGTTGAAGGACAGTGAAAACACAGAATCAGAACCATTGCTGTGGAAGTCACACGAATAGGCGTCTCCACTGACACCTGTCTATGGATGTGTAGTCGTCCTGGCCAGTTAGTGAGAACCTGGCTGATAAATCGGTTTAATGCGGAAACGTAAATGGCCTAATATCAGCTGAAGGTACTAAAACATGATCGTAAGGTTCACTAGTATGTGTGTGCGCGGGAGTATGTGTCTGTAATTGTGTGTACAACTTATTGTTTGAGTATGTGTCTGCGATTATGTGTCTGCCCTGTGTGTCTGTGTGCAGTGCGTGTGCATGCGCGTATGCGTGAGGTAGACAAAGAGGCTGCAAAGATGGAGATTGTTCAATGGCTGAAGGAGAAATATATAATCAGTCTTGAGGATGACAGTATAGTGTTTGGTAATTTGAAGGAGATACGATCAAATATCGTTTACCTGGGAGTCATTGAATTTCTTACAGTGTACATCCTATAACATATAACAATATTTAGACACTTTATCTGCATATTGGAGAGGATAGACTCCAAAGTGTATTTCTGGAGCGAATCCTGTTACACCAGTGTCACTCGTTACAACCACGTGAAAAAGCAACTGAAATGTCCACCAGATCCAGGCCGTCTAAATAGGATGACACGAAGCCTCGCAATCCGTTCCTTTGAGACAAACCAAGGATGCTGATCAGTTGTAATCTGGAACCCCTACTTCGTTTTAATGTGTTTCCACTGCATGCTCACACTATAATACATGTTTACCTCAATAAGATGAGAAGGTTCAACGTTCTTTGTAATCGTCAGCCAGAAATTTCTGCAGAAATGCATTTTCAGAGCCAATTTGTGAGCTTATTAACACGTGAACACACTGGCAAACTTTTCGTGTTCATCTCCTCGAGATCTTTCCAATGATATAAAATATGTCTTTGTAGCTTGCTCCCTTCTGTATGTCAAGTTAGGACTCGCTGGCCATTCCTAAGTTGTCCCGCCCGGCCTTTACACGTCTAATTACATTCATCAGTATACATGTCTACAGCAAGATATGCAGCAATTCATAAAGGTTATGAACAAAGGTCATTAGAACAGATGATACATCTGGCTAAGCCTGCTCTTGAGACTTTTATAAAATGCGTGGTAAGAATGCATCTACCCTGGCATCGTCCATTTTGTCCATCTTTTGGTGCCTACCGTGTGATCTCAACAAATATTTAAGATTATCTTTGGAGTCAGTAAAATGTAGTATTCGATAACGTAAGTTCTATTTCAAATATATGATGGAAATACATTCTGAATTTAACTGTTGTGTGTCTCTTAGGTAAGAAGCTGGTATCCTAGTCACTGTCTGTATTTAATTTAGATGAACTTCTTGTCATAACTGAAGGGATCTTTTTTGTTGGAGTCGCTCTGAAGGGGGATAGCTGAACATTGTCTTGAAGATGTATTTCATAATTATGGTCTATGTCTGACTTGCCTTTATGCACCAATATTTCATAAACTAATTTAATTCACACCATTTGCCAAAGGCCACAGCTGCTTGTGTTAGGATCCTGAAAATCCAAGATAAAATCGGTTGTACTACATGAACAGAAAACTGTCATTTCTTCATTGATCCATTGATCTCTACATTCAATCAGTTCCACCACTTCAAACATTCAATGATTTTGTGACCAATCAGAATAGTTGTCAAACAAGTTAGGCAAAGACATAAGATACACATCAACAACCTCATGTTGCATGTACAGAATGGATATGTGGTTCGTGATATTTTTCAATTGGAAACGTGTAACTACATAATGCTAGTTCTGGCATAGAATGCTCGTCTCACAGTGAAAGGCGTTAGCTGTCATAGATTCTATTGGAATCAAACTAAAGGGCATTTTCATCTTCCACTGAGATGAGATTTGCGAAGTATGAATGTTCGCTGAGAATATATCGACGTGTCTTACTCATAAAAGGAAAAAAATATGATATTGTGGCTTAATAAAGACAAAATAATAATAAACAAAACGATATGCGCTTGAAACTTGAATTTATCATAATATAATCAACGCTAATAAAACATGTCTTGACTGGAAACACAGAAAAGACGTCGGTTTCAAGACACAACCGTAAAATTTGTATGTACTAGGATGTTTGCTTTCACGGTAAAAGACCTTAGCATCTCGTGTTTGGAATCAAAATAAAGGATATGTGCTATTTCCATTGGGATGAGATTTGCAAAGTATGAATGACTTCTAAGAATACTGACGTGTCTTACTCATAAAATGAAGAAATATGATACTGTGCCTTGAAAAAGACAAATAACGATTTTATTATGTCTGCGTCTGATGACACTGAAATAAACACCTGTATACTCATCTGCTGAAACATGTATAAACTGTTACCCAATAGTAGGATGACACACATATACCTCTCTCTCTCTCGTTCTTTCTCTCACTTTTTAGCATGGCAATTAAGCGATTTATGACGTTCTATTTCTTATGATAAGTATTAAGTTATGTTAAGTATTTTGTTCACTGGTGTTTTATTATTAATTATGATTTCATTCAATGAGAGTAATTTAATACTTTAGCGATTGTGCACGCAATGTCAGCGTACCGCACTGCTTCAAAAACAAACTGCTAGACAAAAAGATATGCGCTTGAAACCTGATTGACCATAATAAGATTAACGCTAATTGAACGTGTCTTGACTGAAAACACAGAAAAGACGTCGGTTTACACAACGGTAAAATTTGTATTCAATACAATAACATCGAATAATGATGTCTTGCTTGAATCCACATCAAACATAAATGTTTACTTTCGTTGTATCGGAGGTTTCCTACTAAGTCAAGTCAAAGCTAGCGCCAGTCATGACCTCTTCGATGTCTGCTCTAAGATCTAAGAGCAAACCGTCCAGTCCTTATCTGCTATATTATTGTTGTAGTTGCAATGGGTACCGGATCGGTGAGTGCTTACATGAGTAATTACAGTCAACTGCCTGATGTCTATTTTCGTTCTATGACTAGACGTGGGAAACACCATGTGAAACTGGGACACTAAACTGTGTATGTAGGGTAATTAAGAACAGACAGAATTATTTACATGATATGATTGGACTTTAAAGATAGACTTAGTGAGTGACTAATGAAATATGCTGGGCAATTAGCTTGAGCTTATTCTTCCTGAAACAGACTTATTCTCTTGGGAGTCACTTGGAGTCCGCAGCTGAATGAGACAGATATGTTTGAAACCCATTTAATAATAATGAGTTCAATTTACCTCTCCCTGATATATCTTCCAGACAAAAGAAAATACATCATGAAAGGGCTTACAGCCAATCTGGAATTGTCTCTGGATTTAGGACTCCCTTATTTTTCTATTTAGTTTCTGTAGATTATTGATTTAAATGCCTGTATCACTGGGGATAAAGTTTGAAGTTGCAAGTTACATACTCATTTATTACATTACACGAAAATGGCCTCGACTCGTATAAGGTATACATCCATGTTTGACAATGGAACAGTTTCAAATAAATCAGAATTAAATCTAATTTGTTAGTCATATTTTTTGTTTAAATAGTTCAGTATTAAAATTGCAAAGGAAGGAAAGAAAACATATTGTTATAGAGCATCACCTGACAAATACAGGGGTGTGACAGGTGATCTCATGACAATACACTGAACCCAGCTTTCGAGCTTCGGCATTAACCGAGTTCTTCCTGCAGTATGTCACTGGTGAGTTACCATGTGTAACAATTCGCATTTCCAAATGTCGAAAAGTAATCCTTGCCATCATAACTTTAAGCTTACAACCTTAAAAAACAAGGAAAGGCGTATGTTCTATGGACTGTTTTCCTTCCGGAAATCGTACTGGCATTATTCAGCTGTATAAAATGAAGTGTTTATGGTCAAGTGATAATTCTGAGTGATCATGTTATAACACTATTGCAAAAGGTTTAGGAGAAAAATGTTACAAAGAAGTACACTTTAAAGTGATACCACTGGCGCTTATACGTCCGTCAAACAAGCTGTTTCAGTCAGAGGCTGTTATAGCGACATTAAACCTTTGACTGAGATCTACTCCTTTCTAACACCATGGCTGACTACGCAATAACCCTTAACCGATATCCGGAGCTGTTTCCTACCCCACGTTTGTCTGCCTGTAACTGAGGTTCTGTTATTCCTTGTTCGCGTCTTCAGTGAGAAGGTGTGAGTCTGTTCAATCCATTTTGTCTTGTAGGTACACAACACTTTACTGGTATGTCTATCATCAAAGGATAAGAGACACCAAGGCCTTTGATGCCTGTAAGGTTATTGAACTAGAAGAATCGGATGGATATATATTCTGATTACAAATGGTAACATAAATATTGACTTGTTTCCTCTTTATAAACTCTAAAACCCCCATCTCGACCAGTATGTACCACTAGGACACCTACTGCAGGAATGTTTGACCCAAAGGAGACAAACCTTTTTTGGATAAATGACACTTAGGAGAGTTTCTGTACATTGCTTGTAGATGAAATTCACAATGGTCTGAGTTTGATTTGCCTTAAAGCAGCAATATTTCATCATCATGTCGAACAGTCACGTTATTCAAACAATCCTGTACAACACACTGATCGATTCGTCAGTGTCCCACGTGGTCAAGATCACGTGGTCTGCTCGCACGTGAAAAAGCATGCTTCTCTGTGACCAGCGAAACATGGTGCGTTTGTGCGATCCGTCCATATGTTTGGCCTCCAGACCAACGTCCTTGTATGTACAGAATGCATATGTGGTTTCTTAATGTGGTATTTTTTCGTACGTGATGTTTTTCAATTGGAAACCTGTGAGAAAATAATGACGGTTGAAATACAGGATATTCGCTCACTCTATGCAAATGTTTGATCATCTCGTGCTTGTATCTGTCACATACCTATTACAATCAGGATAAAGGTCATTTGCTATTTCCATTGAGATGTGAAACGCTAGGTATGGATGACTGCTGAGAATACTGACAGTGTCTTATTCATAAAATGAAGAAACATGACATCGTGCCCTGATGAACACAAATAACCATTTTATTATGTCTGCAGCTGATGTCAAGGAAATGTCACTACATCTCTCATGTTCTATACTTGTCTGTAAAATCTGTAAACTTACATCGTATCAGGACCAGCTGCGGAAACGTGTATAAAATGTTGGTGAAACAGTAGTTCTCTCATACATACGACTGCTTGTGGCAAGAAATGCGTATAAGACAGTTAGTGACTGAGCTTAAGGACTTGCAAAATTATTTAACTTTACGTATCTTACTTGACATACAGAGGAATGCGACTGGTAATCTCATGACATTTAAAGTGCAGAAACTTTCGATGGAGATTTTGTCGATTCTCTTTCGTTGACCTATGGAAAGGTGTGAGTGTGATCTCCTGACACTGAGGAGCTTTGGCACAAACCAAGTGTTAAACTTGACTCACATGTCCTGCAGTTTGTTTGATCTTGTCCTTTGTAATGCCATGGTTGAGTACGCAATTATCCTTAAACGACATCCGGAGCTGTTTCATTTCTGACGTTTGTCTGCCTATAACTGAGGATCTGTTATTGCAAGTGTAGGGTTTCAATGAGAAGGCGTCTCTTAAAGTCAATACGTCTTGTAGGTACACTAGACTATTACTTGTAGGTCTATGATCAAAGGTTAAGAGACACTAAGGTCTTTGAAGCATGTAAAGTTATTGAACTGGGAGATTTGGGTGGATATATATTCTGATTACAAATGTTAACACATCTATTGATTTGTTTCCTCTGTTTGTAAACTCCTTTCAACCAGTATTTAACGCTACATCACCTTGGCAAGAACATTTAACCCAGGGGAGATTGAACTGACTGGATATCAAAGGAGTACGAGCGCAAACGCATCATGATCCTTGGACTACTGTAAAGTCGTTTGTGGCTTCGTTTGAATCTTTGTGATGTGGAAAGTTGCAGTAGCTGTCTCTGTTTAACAATACTCCTCGACATTACAAGATGTCGTTATCACGATCGTGTTTTATGGTTGAGGTGGTATTACTAGCCAATTGACATTTAAGCATTTTACGGTGCCTGACATAGACAAAGCAATATTTCAATTATATGAAATGATAAGAAATTGAAATAAGGAACAGCTACTCGCTGGACTGGTTTCTTAAGGCCTTTTTTCCACAACTGCTGCTGGGGTTCTCGGGCATATTGAAAGTGGTGCAGCTATGAGAAATGAAACAGTGTCCAATGGTGAAGAAAAGAACTCTAAGGACTTTTCAGTACTAAATACGCCGATGTGCCAAGCTGTGCCAGTTTGACACGACCGAAACAATGGTTGTGGATTCAATGTTGAACATAGCTTTTGATGTCTATCTTGAGGTTGAAGAGGTTGTCCATTTGAGTGTGAGATCATTGCAGGCTGCGCACAGTCATCTTTAAAAAGACCGGACTGAAGGACAATCTTCTTTGTTATTTGTCAATACCACATCATATCCATGGCAGCTCTTACAACAAGAGGCGGTCTATATAAACGCGATTTTCTGTTCAAGAAACGTGTATGTTAAAGAAAACAGGAGTTACTTAGAACAAAATATATCAGAGTTATGCTGACACAGAGACACGGAACTATGGGTACTATTATTGGTTTCACAGGTTTTGCAACCCAAAGATGCATTGCAAATAGTTTACTGCTAGAAATACCAATTCCACTGAACATTTATGATACGTAATGAGACCCAAAATAACTATCACTCAAAACTCTAAACATCGTGACCCAATGGTAGCTATCACTTAATCAATGATAATACAAATTACTGAAAAAAACAAACACTTGTAACAAGTTATAAAGCTCTTTGTCAACATTGCTGGCAAGTGTTCCACCCCACGAAAGGGGTAGGTGGGGTTAAAGGTTTGCTTGTCACGCCGAAAATCCGGGTACAGCTCCCCGCACATGGGAACAAAGTGTGAAGGTGATGTATCGAAATATCGAAAAAACCCTCCTAAAAATGGGTTTGTCAACCCACGGCACTTGTACTTGTCCCACAATGCAGGTGATATGAAAGTAGAGATATTTGCAGTCGGCACAATAACTGCTGTCAACACAAAGGCGTTGGATTGGAAAATTACAACGTTGATGGAGAGAGGAACCGAGAATTGCGTCTTGCTGTAGGGATGTTATGGACAAATCGGACAAAATTCAAATAACGTTGATCATTTGCAAAGTGTGTCGTAAATCAAACAGATACTAATGGATTAAATCTTCGTGCGATTTAAGAAAAGAAAGTTCTACACTGAATGGCACAACTTTGAGTTTAATGCCTGAAGAGAGAGATTGGCGAAGGGTTAGTGGGAACTGAATAAGGTTGAAATTTGGTTGTCTGTTTGTTCAGGTTCGACATTGAACACATTGTCACTCTTAGTCAGGATATCATGTGACAATGTTGGCTAACATCTACGTGAAATATACAACACTTACAGAGTGACATAAGTGAGTATGGTTATAGGTAAACTCTAGCTCAGACTCTCTAATTCACTTCCACGACACAGAAATGTGCTCACTAAATCCTGCACCGTTAGTTTTCGACTATTCAGACAATTATATCAAAACGAAGGGGTTCATTCTTAATGTTGTTCATGTTCACAAAGATGCCCCAAAGCGTCGAATATATAAGATTTACTTCATCGTTCGGTATGATTCCCATAAACGTCATACATCAAACTGATAAGCAGTTATGTTCTTGGAAATAATGTTCAAAGAACTTTAATATTGTCAGCACACCAAACGTAAACTTGTTCATGAACTGAGAATTACCTGTAAAGCGACCTTTAGACCCAAGCCTTTTTCTTCAAAACACAGGCATAAATAGGTATTAATGTAAAAACATTGCCTTCTGTTGTCAACGTTACTGTTGGCAATGTAAGTATGTTCAATGCAAAAATACTTGAGAAGCAATACAGGAAATATTATATCTGTCACCATTTTCAAGCAAACATTTATTTTGCAAAATGCTGAGAACAGCAGCTACACTTCCTACTTACGAGGTCATGACGTGCATTGGAGTCCAGTAAAACAGTTTTTATCTGTCGTTAAAGCGAGAGTTAAAGCGACAAACATGTCAATAGAACATATCGATTGAGGCAGAAGTGTTTATAGAAGATATATAATTTTCAGTAAGAAACACGTGTTAATAAAACAGATATCATTATGTTACGGATTGGAACGTACTACGTAAAACGTCGCGTGATGTTCCTTTAAACCTGCAAATTAGGACACTGCCAATTCTGTAATATTAAATTACATACTGAATAAAGAATAAACAGGATTTAAATGCACGTACACCTGCCTGTCCCTTTCTTTGAACTCATCCCTCGTAACAAAGCGTGAACTGTGTTACTATTTTAATGATACTTTGTCAAACAGCCAAACATTCATTGGGAATTTTATGTTTTTAAGTTTTCGAGTTATGTATTCATTCCCTGGCGACAACCATTCTTACTGGTCAGCGTCGTCGACTATGGCCTCAGTTCGCAATCTAACTGGTTCTATGGAGCGACGATGCCAGGAAGATCTGCCCCCATTTCTCGAAAGTAACTATACTCTTCATTTGAGAAAATGGATTTCCCAGAATGAAGTGAAATCGATATGAAACTCAAACATAGTACAATTTGAGTTTGGTGAGTTTCCCTGACCAACCTCATTCTGTGACAATGACTGGTACCCACTATGAACGGTTGTTTCATGATCTGTTTTATGATTATGTATGTAATGTATACCTTCTTTGAGTGGCATTTAAGAAGATGGAACGTAGACTATACAACAAACTTTTTGAACAACAACTTGCACTTGCACTACGTTGGTATCCTTAATGTTTGTTCTATATCATAATGCATACATTTGCACAAATGTGACATTTTTTCTTGCAGAGTATAAATAAAAATACAAATATCAAAGCAATATGTCATTTTCAAATACGGCTAAGGTAATGAAGTAAGTTTTTTTAGAAGCCTTAGCACAAAATTGTGACATGAGTACTCTCACAGAAAAGTTGTAGAGGAATGACACTAAGCGCTCTGCTATTTATAACATGCCGTACAGTAGTTATGCTGAACACCATTATCACGAATTGACGGAGACAATGAACTGTTGGTGATGTGTTTGCACCTTGTATAGTTAAGTCAAAGTGCGTGTTATGAACCACAAATACCTTTTGAGATCGTTGCACGAATAAATTACTAGAATACCATATATAGCGCTTGCCTCGAAATTTGAACTGAAGTGTAGAGGGAGATAAAATTGAGTTTTGATTTTGAAAAAATGTCTCAAGTGATCAAGAAAATTTAATCCCCGATTTTGATGAACTGAATTAGATTCCAAAAAGCATGCACCGATCGAATGTTTCTGGTCCAGACAAATTTGGGTTTCTGGTGGAGGCAAAACACACCTGCAAGAATAAGGTATTTGTGTTCATGTCACTCCCACGATGAACTTGTCAAAACATTTTCCATACAATTCTACCCACTTGTCATGTTCAAATCCCCGATGGCATTTAAGAATCTAATGACAATAAACATTTAGCATCTGAAAGTAATTTCTACAGCAATACTGAAATAACTTGTATAAACCAACCAAAGAACAATTAGCTAGTGACTGTGGGTTATTTCATGTGACATTTCGCAACTCAAAAAATTGTTAACATTACCAGAGGGAGAGAGAGAGATATGTACGTACCACTGACAGATTGAGAAAAAGCAACCCTAACAACCTAATTTGCTTTGCTGAAGTAATGTTCTTTATGGGAAGAAGCCTAAGCATTAGGTGCTGTAGATTATGAGATGGAATTTATCGCAAAGTGATCCTGGTTTCAGTAAGTAAAGTAAGTTCAATGGCAGAAGAAAGGTTCCAATGAGTGTTATATGAAGACACATGCTGTTCGTCAGATATTTATGACGTTATGTACAGATGCATGTGATCATCTTTCATGAATCTTAATGTCACGTAACTTTCCTAAAGGGCACGACATACAACAGATTTCAATGCAGTATTCGATGGAACCTCCACTTCCATCTGGTACACATTTTTTAAATAAAAGAGATCGTTCAGAATTTATGGCTGGGGATGGTGGGTGGTGGTTTTGGAGTAACGATGATTGTTATGGAAAAGCATGTACAATGTGAATGAATGCCCCCTTTCCCTAAAATTTACGTACAAAATAACGTCCAGTGCATGTCATGTATAAAATCAATGACACTCGCACCCTTTTTCCCCAATGATATGTAACCCTTTCCTAATATTTACATGTACAAACTTGCTGACCCCCTCCAAGTAAAGTCTAGCCATAAACGGCCTATAAGTCATGAAACGTTGCTCGATTTGAGTAAAAATCGCATACAGGTCGTTATTGAAATAGATTATCATACTGAACTTTGGTCTTATACTTCAGAATATCTATCCTAGAACGTATTCGTAGGGATTCAGCAAGACTGGAGCACTTGAAGTTCACATGGCACAGCTGCATACCTTGAACACGATAGAAACCGAGGTTGGAACTCCGTTTTATCCCTATATTGTTTCTAGACTAGTTAGGGCAGTACTCTAGTCTGGTTTTCACAACGATATCCAAACTGATACACCGATCTGATACGCAGTAATCTAATGAGAAAACAGTTGAGACGCGTTAAACCAAATTCACTATCTCACTCACACAACGGGTTTACACTGAAATAGAAGTATGTACCGTGTGACCACATTAATAGTGCACATTGGTGAGTTAGAAGTTAGAACTTAATGTCTATTGCGACTGAAGAACATGAACAATGACACAGAGCCTGCAGATTGTGTTAAGAAGCATTATGACCTGGTAAAAATTAACAGTGTAGGGATTCAAGGTACCAAAATGGTTTCCAGTAACAGACTCGCGAAGACCCGTATTCAATTTAACTTGAGTTTGGCAACTTCTTCCTGAGTTCACCAGGTAAAAACCCAGACATGGTAGATAACGTCATCATTTCTCAGATGCGTAAATAGTTGCTCGTGTTACACAGTATACAGTTTGTCAGTTTGACAGCTGTTTCTTTACAAACGAGATGCCGTAAATATAAAATATCATTAATATTGGCAAGGGGCTGTCAGCGAAAATGTGTTAAGTTATGGTAATGCTGGCAATATTTCTCGTCCAAATAAAGGCATTAGTCGTCAGTCTTTGCAGTGACCAGTTAATATATCGACGATCAAACGGTTGCCGCAGAAGCTGGTCTTTGAAGCCACAAGTTATTCCGACTCGGGTCTAATTTCTAGATATTTTGATTAATATTGTCATCCAATCCGTAGATTTGCATTCTCTGCTTGACACTGAAATCAATGAGTGAAACAAAACCAAGTCAAGGAAGATCAGACGGTCCCTTGAGTCATAGAAGTAAGTTCAGATCTACAATGAATTTGCTTAACTGTGACAATATAAAGGAGTGAAACTGTAGTAATGGTATGTGAGTTGTTGTTTAACGCCAGACTCATCAATATTCCAGCTATATTGTAAACAATGTGGACCACACAATCTAGTGATCATCAACACGAGCGTCGCTCTACGCAGTTGGGATACAGTGACATGTGCCAACGAGTCGTATCGCCAGAACATCCGATCCCAAGTTTCGCCTCTTACGACAAGCATGGGTAGCTGACGACCAATTTTAACCCGGAGCTAGATTATAGGACATAAGGCATACATGCACAAATATGCAGACGGAAATAATAAAGAAAACCCACTTGCACGTCGTGTTTAATTTATTTTCAGATATGAACCCACAGTATAACACCACACGTATGAAGGAACCTGGAAAAGAATGAAAAGGAAACGTGTACTTTCATGTGTTCCCTTATTTGTTTCCCTAAGTATATTGATAAAATGCAGGGCAAAAAAGTACACAGCGATATTTGAAGTACACAGGAAGAACTGGTTATTCAAGGGTTATTGAATTGATACAGGTATCAGTTAGGTAGCTATTGTCAGCTTAGTTTGGCTTCAACGACCTTTTTGGTGTTTTAGCCTCATGCAGATCATACAATTGTCCTTTCCTTTGCCCAATAAATTGTTTGATAGTGGATACAATTGTTTGTGAAAGGAACATTTGTTTTTTTCAGACCCATAGCCTAGTGGTTAAAGCGTTCGGTCATCACCTTGAAGATCTACGTTCGACTCCCTACAATTTGTACAATTTGTGATGTCCATTTCTAGTGTCTCCCGACGTGATATTGCTGGAACTCATTCATTCGTAAAGTGAACTTAATTTTACAATGTCAAACAATTGTGGCGGGATAGCTGGGTTGTTATCATTACTTAAGCCACATTGGTGTTCTAGTGAAGTAGAGTATAAAATACAAATATGCTTGTTTGTTCAGCAGTGACAGATGTTGCCAGGAATCAGATTATTTTAATCACAACTGCACTAAGTACATCAGCGTACATAACGTATTGATTAATGGAATCCCATTCGCGGTCCCAACCACATATCCTGTTACCTAACGCATTCAGATCCGGGTTAGAATGGATCTTTAGCTACCCATGCTTGTCACTAAAGGTGACGAACGGGGTCGGGTGGTCAGGCTCGATGACTTTGTTGACACATGTCTTCGTATCCCGATGCTCATGCTGTTGATGATTGGATTGTCTGGTCCTCACTTGATTATTTACAGACCGCCGCCGTATAGTTTGACAGCGCGGCAAAAAATCAAAATCACTTACTCATTTAACCTAAAGACACATTATGGTGTTTTTCTAAATGTACAGTGAGCCTAATTACTTTTATTTTTTTTAAAGAAAAACCCAAAACAAGAAAACCCCCAACATGTTGTAACAATGTATTTTTGTGGACGATATTTCCGTTTGTCAACAATAGAAGCATATTATTTTTCAAGCATCTCTGAGTAAATCAATTCTTTACGATAAGATCCCACTTCACTACTAAGTGTTGTCTGTATGTACTCACTGATATTGATCAGGTAATATGTCTTCTTTTTCAGAGACAATGTGTTTTTTTCACCTCAAGAGTGCAGGTCTTAACTGAAGATAAGGTTACTATTGCTTCCTGCTCTCTTTTTATGTCGAATATCTCTCCTTTTCCTGTCAAAACATATGTTTGTCTCGTGCAATGGTCTACATAAAGATCAAGAACGTATTCGGCTAAATATTATCATACGACCGATGTTGATGACTCCTGTCGCATCCAGCGATATGCGGATGACTTTAATTCTTCAGCTCCAGACTGGCTTCTGTATGTTCTTTCTTATGTATTGATAGATTTCAACCAAAATGAATGCTGAAAAAAACCGACGAGTGAAGACCCGGATGAGAATTGATCTATGGTAAACCATGTTTGTCTTAAGAGTCGACTAACGGGGTCGGGTGATCAGGATCGTTGACTGGTTGACATATGTCATCGTGTCTCATTAACGTACATCACTGCATTGTCTGGTCCATTCTTGATTATTTACAGACCACCGCCATATTGTTGAGTCTGGTGTAAACTAAACTCACTCACTCTTCGTGTTCTGTCTTACGTATTGATACATTTCAACCAAACTGAACTCTACAAACTGTCTCTGTTCGCTATGAAACACATTTTAGCACTATTGTCTCGCGCAATACAAGCACAAGTGAAGATCCGGATACAAACTGATCTTTCGTAACCAATGTTTGTCATAAAAGGCGACTAACAGAATGTGGTGGTAAGGCTCAGTGACCTGGTTGACACATGACATCATTTGCCAGAGTGAGTAGATGGCTGTTGATGATGTTGATCATTGGATTGTATGACAGACTCGATTGTTTTCACACTGCCACCATATAGCTGTACTATTGCAGATTGCGGTGTAAAACTAAACTCAGTCAGTGACTGAGAATACACGTATTACCATAACATGGCTATCTTTACACTTCACTCACTTTTTATGACACAGGACAATATATTTGAAACTGAGATAATGTCGTGCGAGCGTGTTTTATTGGCTTTACTACAATGACTTTTTCGGGAACCGGGTTGAAGGACAGTGAAAACACAGAAACAGAACCATTGCTGTGGAAGTCACACGAATGGACGTCTCCACTGACACATGTCTATGGATGTGTAGTCGTCCTGGCCAGTTAGTGAGAGCCTGGCTGATAAATCGGTTTAAGGCGGAAACGTAAATGGCCTAATATCAGCTGAAGGTACTAAAACATGATCGTAAGGTTCACTAGTATGTGTGTGCGCGGGAGTATGTGTCTGTAATTGTGTGTACAACTTATTGTTTGAGTATGTGTCTGCGATTATGTGTCTGCCCTGTGTGTCTGTGTGCAGTGCGTGTGCATGCGCGTATGCGTGAGGTAGACAATGAGGCTGCAAAGATGGAGATTGTTCAATGGCTGAAGGAGAAATATATAATACGTCTTGAAGATGAGAGTATAGTGTTTGGTATTTTGAAGGAGATACGATCAAATATCGTTTACCTGGGAGTCATTGAATTTCTTACAGTGTACATCCTATAACATATAACAATATTTAGACACTTTATCTGCATATTGGAGAGGATAGACTCCAAAGTGTATTTCTGGAGCGAATTCTGTTACACCAGTGTCACTCGTTACAACCACATGAAAAGGCAAGCCTTATGTCCACCAGATCCAGGCTGTCTACATTGGATGACATGGATCGAGCCTCACAACCCGTTCCTTCGAAACAAACCAAGGATGCTGATCGGTTGTAACCTGGAACCCCTACGTTGTTTTAAAGTATTTCCACCGCATGCTCACACCATTATACATGTTTATCTCAGTAAGATGACAGCATTCAACGTTCTTTGTAATCGTCAGCTACACGTCTAATTACATTCATCAGTATACATATCTACTACAGGAAAAACAACAATCCATAAAGGTTACCGATTCATTAGAACAGATGATACATCTGGCTCAGTCTTCTCTTGTGAGTTTTATAAAATGTGTGGTGAGAATGCATCTACACTGGCATTATCCATTTCGTCCATCTTTTGCTGTCCACTGTGTGATCTCAACAAATATTTAAGATTATCTTTGGAGTCAATAAAATGGAGTATTCAATAACTTCAGCTCCATTCCAAATATACATATCATTGAAATACATTTTGAATTACCGTTTGTGTCCGTTAAGTAAGAAGCTGGTGTCCTAGTCACTATCTGTATTTATATAACATTAATTTAGCTGAACTTCTTGTCATAACTGAAGGGATCGCCTATCTTTTTTGTTGGAGTCGCTCTGGCTTTAGACATTGAGACGAATGCGTTTACAAATAGAGAAAGCAAATCTATGGTACTGCTGGCAATTTTAATCAAAATATCTATCCAAGCGAATAAAACCCGATTGCTGAGTCGAATGAACTTGCTGACTTCAAAGACCTTTTCCTCTTGCTATCGTTTGATCATGGAAATAATTCCTGGTGTTAGCAAAGGAGTGAAAACTAATGTCATACCATGCCTTGAAGAAATTCAGCTCAGGAAATCTCAGTTCCTCCTCACACAGGAACTATTTATCTAAAGCATTTCATTTATAAACAAACACGTGTCAAACTAAACAGTGTTAAAGTTTGAGAGGATCTTCGCCCTGATGTAATGTTTATACAGGAACGTAAATAAAGAGCAAAAAAACCGAACTTTCATGTGTTACAGGCTATCTCTGTTGAAATCCACAGGCCTGTCCTGGACGTATTACACAGAAGGGGCATAGATGAAGATTGTCTTGAAAATGTAATTCACGATTATGGTCTATGTCTGACTTGCCTTTAAGCAGCAATATTTCATGAACTAATTTAATTCACTCCGTTTGGCAAAGGCCACAGCTGCTTATGTTACTGACTTCAGGATCCTGAAAATCCATGTTAAAATCGGTTGTACTACATTAACAGAAAACTGTCATTTCTTCGTTGATACTTTTATCTGTACATTCAATCAGTTAGACCACCGCAAACCTTCAATGATTTTGTGCACAATCAGAATAGGTATCAAACTTTAGGACAAAGACATAAGATACTCGTCAACAACCTTCTTGCATGTACAGAATGGATATGTGGTTCGTGATATTTTTCAGTTGGAAACCTGTAACAACATAATGCTAGTTCTGGCATAGGATGTTCGCTCTCACGTGAAACGGCGTTAAGATCTGGTGTTTGTATCTGTCATAGATCGTATTGGAATAAAAAAAAGGACATTTTCTATTTCCACTAATATGAGATTTGCGAGGTATGAATGGCTGCTGAGAATATTGACGTGTCTTACTCATAAAAGGAAGAAATATGATATTGTGCCTTAATAAAGACAATTAACTATGTCTGCATCTGATGTAAAAATGGCACTGTACTATATTTGTCCGTAGACACATGTATACTCATCTGACTGAAACATGTATAAACTGCTGGCCAATAGCATGATGACACACACACATATCACTCTCTTTCTCTCGTTCTGTCTCTCACTTTTTAGCATGTCAATTAAGAGACTTACGACATGTTCTATTTCTT
Source organism: Haliotis asinina (assembly GCF_037392515.1). NCBI lineage: Eukaryota > Metazoa > Mollusca > Gastropoda > Lepetellida > Haliotidae > Haliotis > Haliotis asinina. The sequence goes on from NC_090280.1 coordinate 32,328,485, forward strand.
ATGTTGAGTATTAGGTTTTGTTAAGTATTTTGTTTACAGGTGCTTTATTAATAATTATTAATACTTTTATTTGTTCAAAAACAAACTGCCAGGCAAAAAGGTATGCGCTTGAAACCTGAATTGACAATAATAATATCAACTCCAATGAAACGTGTTTTGACTGAAAACACCGAAAAGACGTCGGTGTCAAACCACAGCAGTAAAATTTGTATTCAATACAATAACATAGATTAATGATGTCTTGTTTGAATCCAAATCAAACATAAATGTTTACTTTCGTTGTATCGGAGGTGTCCTCCTAAGCCAAGTCAAAGCTAGCGCCAGTCATGACCTCTTCAGTGTCTGTTCTAAGATCTAAGAGCAAACCGTCCAGTCCTTATCTGCTATATTATTGTTGTAGTTGCAATGGGTACCAGATCGGTGTGTGCTTACATGAGTAATTACAGTCAACTGCCTGATGTCTATTTTCGTTCTATGACTAGACGTGGAAAAAGTGGACCCCATGTGAAACTGGGACACTAAACTGTGTATGTAGGGTAATTAAGAATAGAGAGAATTATTTACATGATATGATCGGAGTTTAAAGATAGATTTAGTGTGTGTGCGTAATAAAATATGTTGGGCAATTAGCTTGAGCCCATTCTTCCTGAAACAGACATCTTCTCTTGGGACTCACTTAGAGTACGCAGCTGAATGAGACAGACATGTTTGAAACCCATTTAATAATAATGAGTTCATTTAGCATCTCCCTGATATATCTTCCAGACAAAAGAGAATACATCATGAAAGGGCTTACAGCCAATCTGGAAATGTCACACTGCCACAGGTCTCCCCTGGATTTAGAACTCCCTTACTTTTCTATTTAGTTTCTGAAGATAATTGACTTAAATGCCTGTATTACTTGGGATAAACGCAACCTTAAAGTTCCAAGTTAAATACTAGTACTCATTTATTACATTACACGAAAAATGACCTCGACTCGTATAAGGTATACATCCATGTTTGATAACGGCACAGTTTCAAATAAACCAGAATTAAATCCAATTTGTTAGTCATATTTTTTTGTTTTGATAGTTCAGTATTAAAATTGCAATGGAAGGAAAGAAAACATATTGTTATTGAGCATCACCTGAGAAGTACAAGGGTGTGACAGGTGATCTCATGACAATGACAATACACTGAACCCAGCTTTCAAGTTTCGACATCAATTGAGTGTTAAAGCTTTTCCTGCAGTTATGTCACTGGTGAGTTACCATGTGTAACAATTTACATTTCCAAATGTCGAAAAGTAACCCTTGCCATCATACCGTCAAGCTTACAGCCTTGGAAAAACAAGGAAAGAAGTATATTTTATGTATTTTTCCCTTCCGGAAATCGTGCATTATTCAGCTGTATAAAATGAAGTGTTTATGGTCAAGTGATAATTCTGATTGATCATGTTATAACACTATTGCAAAAGGCTTACAAAGAAGTGCATTTTAAAGTGATACCACTGGCGCTTATACGTCCGTCGAACAAGTTGTTTCAGTCAGAAGCTGTTATTGTGATATCAAACCTTTGACTGAGATCTACTCCTTTCTAACATCAATGCTGACTAACGCAATAACCCTTATCCGATATCCGGAGATGTTTCATCCCCCACGTTTGTCTACCTGTAACTGAGATTCTATTATTCCTTGTTCGTGTCTTCAGTGAGAAGGTGTGAGTCTGTTCAATCCATTTTGTCTTGTAGGTACACAACACTTTACTGGTATGTCTATGATCAAAGGATAAGAGACACCAGGGCCTTTGATACCTGTAAGGTTATTGAACTAGAAGAATCGGATGGATATATATTCTGATTACAAATGGTAACATAAATATTGACTTGTTTCCTCTTTATAAACTCTAAAACCCCATCTCGACCAGTATCTAACACTAAGACACCTACTGCAGGAATGTTTGACTCAAAGGAAAACCTTTTTTGGACATATGACACTTAGGAGAATTTCTGAACATTGTTTGTAGATGAAATTCACAATGATCTGAGTTTGATTTGCCTTAAAGCAGCAATATTTCAAAAACTAAATTAACGCACTCCATTTGACAATATTTGCTTATGTTGCTGACTTTCAGGATCCATGTTAGAATCTGTTGTACTACATTAACAAACTTTTGTCAGAATAACTGTGATTTCTTCCTTGATACTTTTATCTCTTCATTCAACCAGTTTACAAGTTCAAACATTTTGTGTACAGTCAGAATAGTTATTAAATTTACGATGAACAAACTTTAGACAAAGATATAAGATATTCGTTGACAACCTCCTTGTATGTACAGAAGGCATATGTGGTTTTTTAATGTGGTATTTTTTGGTACGTGATATTTTTCAATTGGAAACCTGTGAGAAAATAATGACGGTTGAAATACAGGATATTCGCTCACTCCATGCAAATGTCTGATCATCTCGTGCTTGTATCTATTAATTACTTATTACAATCAGGATAAAGGTCATTTGCTATTTTCATTGAGATGTGAAACGCTAACTACGAATGACTGCTTAGAATACTGACAGTGTCTTATTCATAAAATGAAGAAACATGACATCATGCCCTGATAAACACAAATAGCCATTTTATTATGTCTCCAGCTGATGTCAAGGAAATGTCACTACATCTCCCATGTTCTATACTTGTCTGTAAAACCTGTAAACTTACATTGCATCAGGACCAGCTGCGGAAACGTGTTTAAACTGCTGGTGAAACAGTAGTTCTGTCATACATACGACATGTGGCAAGAAATGGGTATAAGACAGTTAATGACTGAGCTTAAGGACTTGCAAAATTATTTAACTTTACGTATCTTACTTGACATACAGAGGAATGCGACTGGTGATCTCATGACATTTAAAGTGCAGAAACTTTCGATGGAGATTTTGTCGATTCTCTTTCGTTGACCTATGGAAAGGTGTGAGTGTGATCTCCTGACACTGAGGAGCTTTGGCACAAACCAAGTGTTAAACTTGACTCACATGTCCTGCAGTTTGTTTGATCTTGTCCTTTGTAATGCCATGGTTGAGTACGCAATTATCCTTAAACGACATCCGGAGCTGTTTCATTTCTGACGTTTGTCTGCCTATAACTGAGGATCTGTTATTGCAAGTGTAGGGTTTCCATGAGAAGGTGTCTCTTAAAGTCAATACGTCTTGTAGGTACACTAGACTATTACTTGTAGGTCTATGATCAAAGGTTAAGAGACACTAAGGTCTTTGAAGCATGTAAAGTTATTGAACTGGGAGATTTGGGTGGATATATATTCTGATTACAAATCTTAACACATCTATTGATTTGTTTCCTCTGTTTGTAAACTCCTTTCAACCAGTATTTAACGCTACATCACCTTGGCAAGAACATTTAACCCAGGGGAGATTGAACTGACTGGATATCAAAGGAGTACGAGCGCAAACGCATCATGATCCTTGGACTACTGTAAAGTCGTTTGTGGGTTCGTTTGAATCTTTGTGATGTGGAAAGTTGCAGTAGCTGTCTCTGTTTAACAATACTCCTCGACATTACAAGATTGTTTCAGTCTTAACCAAATGTTTGCTAACATAATTCCAACTGAACTACAAATGTCGTTATCACGATCGTGTTTTATGGTTGAGGTGCTATTACTAGCCAATTGACATTTGAGCATTTTACGGGGCCTGACATAGACAAAGTAATATTTCAATTATATGAAATGATAAGAAATTGAAATAATGAACAGCTACCCGCTGGACTGGTTTCTTAAGGCCTTATTTCCACAACTGCTGCTGGGGTTCTCGGGCATATTGAAAGTGGTGCAGCTATGAGAAATGAAACAGTGTCCAATGGTGAAGAAAAGAACTCTAAGGACTTTTCAGTACTAAATACGCCGATGTGCCAAGCTGTGCCCGTTTGACACGACCGAAACAATGGTTGTGGGTTCAATGTTGAACATAGCTTTTGATGTCTATCTTGAGGTTGAAGAGGTTGTCCATTTGAGTGTGAGATCATTGCAGGCTGTTATTTGTTAATACCACATCATATCCATGGCAGCTCTTACAACAAGAGGCGGTCTATATAAACGCGATTTTCTGTTCAAGAAACGTGTATGTTAGAGAAAACAGGAGTTACTTAGAACAAAATATATCAGAGTTATGCTGACACAGAGACACGGAACTATGGGTACTATTATTGGTTTCACAGGTTTTGCAACCCAAAGATGCATTGCAAATTGTTGGTTTCTGAGAACTGTGTTTTGTGCGGATGTCAGTGATTCACAGACCATTGGAAAAAGTGACATGAAAACGTCTTTTGCGTAATTTAATTCCTGCTTTGGGAGTAATGGAAACGGATGCACCTGCCCCAAGAAACATCCAATTGTTAACTGATTTTCATCACTTAGTTTTCGGATGGTATCGCACTAATGATTTTCGAATTGCATAGTACTGCTTCTTTTCTTCAGTTTAGAATGTGAGTGGATGTTCTGTTGATGACATAGCACTCTGGTAGCCACTAACACAAAACAATTCTAGGATAAGGATTACAGAGCTGATTCAGCTGCAGTTTGATATACAATTTTGCAGGTGTAAACCTAAAATCTGGGATTTATGTGGAACTATTTTTCACAAGATGAATCACAGATTTTCCTCGTTTATAATCCGAAAATATTCAAATCTGTGGGAATCCACATTTCAGGAAGGGGGTCCACTATCTGTTGAATCCCTTTACAGGACGGTTCAAAAGTTTTTATAACTGAACCCGAGTTCAAAGAAGCATAATACAGATTTTTAGTAAAATGCAGCTGAGTCACAGTTCTAAGGTAATGGGTAAAAAATATCAACTATTAACTCACCAGAATCCTGGCATTTTACAGTGAGAGCAGAAATTCTACATGAAGCTTGTTTCCAATGAGACAACCGTCAGGCTCGAAGTGTCAGTTTTGAATGGAAGGTCAGATGTGTTGACAGACAGGCGATGATAAGGAGAGGCAGACAAATACAGTAATTCCGACTGTAAGTCCGTGTGGTAGTCAATGTGTGATTTTCCTTAACGTAACAACCAGCCTATACATATACGACACACAGTCGAGAATGTATACCCGCAAACCATGGCCATATCGTCAGTCACGAAGGACAGGTAACTGGAACGCTAGGGAGAAGACCTACTGCTAGAAATACCAATTCCACTGAACATTTATGATACGTAATGAGACCCAAAATAACTATCACTCAAAACTCTAAACATCGTGACCCAATGGTAGCTATCACTTAATCAATGATAATACAAATTACTGAAAAAACCCACTTGTAACAAGTTATAAAGCTCTTTGTCAACATTGCTGGCAAGTGTTCCACCCCACGAAAGGGGTAGGTGGGGTTAAAGGTTTGCTTGTCACGCCGAAAATCCGGGTACAGCTCCCCGCACATGGGAACAAAGTGTGAAGGTGATGTCTGATGTGCCAAGCATTTGATAATGAACTCTTTCACCCCAGAGGAAACACAATATTAAACAAAAGTCCACAAAAATGAAACAGGGCTTAGGAGAAAATATCGAAAAACCCTCCTAAAAATGGGTTTGTCAACCCACGGCACTTGTACTTGTCCCACAATGCAGGTGATATGAAAGTAGAGATATTTGCAGTCGGCACAATAACTGCTGTCAACACAAAGGCGTTGGATTGGAAAATTACAACGTTGATGGAGAGAGGAACCGAGAATAGCGTCTTGCTGTAGGGATGTTATGGACAAATCGGACAAAATTCAAATAATGTTGATCATTTGCAAAGTGTGTCGTAAATCAAACAGATACTAATGGATTAAATCTTCGTGCGATTTAAGAACAGAAAGTTATACACTGAATGGCACAACTTTGAGTTTAATGCCTGAAGAGAGAGATTGGCGAAGGGTTAGTGGGAACTGAATAAGGTTGAAATTTGGTTGTCTGTTTGTTCAGGTTCGACATTGAACACATTGTCACTCTTAGTCAGGATATCATGTGACAGTGATGGCTAACATCTACGTGAAATATACAACACTTACAGAGTGACATAAGTGAGTATGGTTATAGGTAAACTCTAGCTCAGACTCTCTAATTCACTCCCACGACACAGACATGTGCTCACTAAATCCTGCACCGTTAGTTTTCGACTATTCATACAATTATATCAAAACGAAGACGTTCATTCTTAATGTTGTTCATGTTCACAAAGATGCCCCAAAGCGTCGAATATGTAAGATTTACTTCATCGTTCGGTATGATTCCCATAAATGTCATACAACATCAAACTGATAAGCAGTTATGTTCCTGGAAATAATGTTCAAAGAACTTTAATATTGTCAGCACACCAAACGTAAACTTGTTCATGAACTTAGAATTACCTGTAAAGCGACCTTTAGACCCAAGCCTTTTTCTTCGAAACACAGGCATAAACAGGTATTAATATGAAAACATTGCCTTCTGTTGTTAACGTTACTGTTGGCACTGTAAGTATGTTCAATGCAACAATACTTGAGAAGCAAAACAGGAAATATTATATCTGTCACCATTTTCAAGCAAACATTTATTTTGCAAAATGCTGAGAATAGCAGCTACACTTCCTACTTACGAGGTCATGACGTGCATTCGAGTCCAGTGAAAACAGTTTTCATCTGTCGTTAAATCGAGAGTTAAAGCGACAGACATGTCAATAGAACATATCGATTGAGGCAGAAGTGTTTATAGAAGATATATTATTTTCAGTAAGAAACACGTGGTAATAAAACAGATATCATTATGTTACGGATTAGAAGTTCCTATGTAAAACGTCACGTGATCTTCCTTTAAACCTGCAAATTAGGACACTGCCAATTCTGTAATATTAAATTACATACTGAATAAAGAATAAAGATTTAAATGCACGTACACCTGCCTGTCCCTTTCTTTGAACTCACCCCTCGTAACTGTTACTGAACTGTGTTACTATTTTAACAATAGTTTGTCAAACAGCTTTTTGTATATTTTGAACATAAAGTCCACACCGAGTTGTTTTGATGTTTTGACTATTTTCAGCGTTTCATTGGGAATTTTATGTTTTTAAGTTTTCGAGTTATGTATTCATTCCCTGGCGACAACATGTTCCATGCCCCATTCTTACTAGTCAGCGTCGTCGACTATGGCCTCAGTTCGCAATCTAACTGGTTCTATGGAGCGACGATGCCAGGAAGATCTGCCCCCATTTCTCGAAAGTAACTGAACTCTTCATTTGAGAAAATGCATTTCCCGGAATGAAGTGAAATCGATATGAAACTCAAACATAGTACAATTTGAGTTTGGTGAGTTTCCCTGAGCAACCTCATTCTGTGACAATGACTGGTACCCACTATGAACGGTTGTTTCATGATCTGTTTTATGATTATGTATGTAATGTATACCTTCTTTGAGTGGCATTTAAGAAGATGGAAAGTAGACTATACAACAAACTTTTTGAACAACAACTTGCACTCACGAATACGTTGGTATCCTTAATGTTTGTTCTATATCATAATGTATACATTTGCACAAATGTTGCATTTTTTTCTTGCAGAGTATAAATAAAAATACAAATATCAAAGCGACATGTCATTTTCAAATACGGCTAAGGTAATGAAGTAAGTTTTTTTAGAAGCCTTAGCACAAAATTGTGACATGAGTACTCTCACAGAAAAGTTGTAGAGGAATGACACCAAGCACTCTGCTATTTATAACATGTCGTACAGTAGTTATGCTGAACACCATTATCACGAATTGACGGAGACAATGAACTGTTGGTGATGTGTTTGCACCTTGTATATTTAAGTCAAAGTGAGTGTTATGAACCAAAATTACCTTTTGAGATCGTTGCACGAATAAATTACTAGAATACTATATATGGCACTTGCCTCGCAATTTGAACTGAAGTGTAGAGGGAGATAAACTTGAGTTTTGATTGTGAAAAGATGTCTCAAGTGATAAAGTAAATTTAATCCCCGATTTTGATGAACTGAATTAGATTTCAAAAGGCATGCATCGATCGAATGTTTCTGGTCCAGACAAATTTGGGTTTCTGGATGAGGCAAAACACACCTGTAAGAATAAGGTATTTGTGTTCATGTCACTCCCACGATGAACTTGTCAAAGCATTTTTCATACAATTCTACCCACTTGTCATGTTCAAATCCCCGATGGCATTTAAGAATCTAATGACAATAAACATTTAGCATTTGAAAGTAATTTCTACAGCACTACTGAAATAACTTTTATAAACCAACCAAAGAACAATTAGCTAGTGACTGTGGGTTATTTTATGTGACATTTCGCAACTCAAAAATCGTTAACATTACCAGAGAGAGAGATATGTACGTACCACTGACAGATTGAGGAAAAGCAATCCTAACAACCTAATTTGCTTTTCTGAAGTAATGTTCTTTATGGGAAGAAGACTAAGCATTAGGTGCTGGAGATTATGAGATGGAATTTATCGCAAAATGATCCTGGTTTCAGTAAGTAAAGTAAGTTCAATGGCAGAAGAAAGGTTCCAATGAGTGTTATATTTAGACACATGTTCGTCAGATATTTATGACGTTATGTACAGATGCATGTGATCATCTTTCATGAATCTTAATGTCACGTAACTTTCCTAAAGGGCACGACATACGACAGATTTCAATGCAGTATTCGATGGAACCTCCAATTCCATCTGGTACACATTTTTTATATCAGAGATCGTTCAGAATTTATGGCTGGGGATGGTGGGTGGTGGTTTTGGAGTAACGATGATGGTTATGGAAAAGCGTGTACAATGTGAATGAATGCCCCCTTTCCCTAAAATTTACGTACGTAATAGCGTCCAGTCCATGTTATGTATAAAATCAATGACACTCGCATCCTTTTCCCCCATGATATGTAACCCTTTTCCTAATATTTATATGTACAAATTTGCTGACCCCCTCCTTAGTACAGCCTAGCCATAAAGGGCCTATAAGTCATGAAAAGTTGCTCGATTTAAGTCTATGACCGCAGAATAAAGACACGCTTACATGTCGTTATCGAAATAAATTATCATACTGAACTTTGGTCTCATACTTCAGAATGTCTATCCTAGAACGTATTCGTAGGGATTCAGCAAGACTGGAACACTTGAAGGTCACATGGCACAGCTGTGTACCTTGAACACGATAGGAACCGAGGTTGGAACTCCGTTTTATCCCGATATTGTTTCTAGACTAGTTAGGGCAGTACTCTAGTCTGTTTTTCACAACGATATCCAAACTGATACACCGATCTGATACGCAGTAATCTAATTAGAAAACAGTTGAGACGCGTTAAACCAAATTCACTCACTCACTCACACAACGGGTTTACACTGAAATAGAAGTGTGTACCGTGTGACCACATTAATAGTGCACATTGATGAGTTAGAAGTTGGAACTTAATGTCTATTGCGACTGAAGAACATGAACAATGACACAGAGCCTGCAGAATGTGTTAAGAAGCATTATGACCTGGAAAACATTAACAGTGTAGGGATTCAAGGTACCAAATTGGTTCCAGTAACAGACTCGCGAAGACCCGTGTTCAATTTAATTTGAGTTTGGCAACTTCTTCCTGGGTTCACTAGGTAAAACCCCAGACATGGTAGATAACGTCATCATTTCTCAGATACGTAAATAGTTGCTCGTGTTACAAAGCATACGTGTGAATCGCACACTCCTGATATCAGTCATTGGTGCTTCTGCTTCTGGTTTGGCTATTGAACGGCAGCTGTCATATCTATTCATGTTGTGTTGAGAGTAACAACGACCATGAGTGATTGACATTACTTTTACACCCCACTCATCAATATTCCAGTTATATTGCATCATTCACAATTATTTAACAAAGTTCCTTGAATGAATTTGACATGTCATTGAAAAGGTTGTATATCAATATAATTGCTTCAATGTCAGGATAAAACATAATATCCCTAACATGGTTTTTCACACTATGTTTGAGGTTTAGTTTACATAGTATTTTCGGGCTAAACATCCTCTCAAATAATCATGTTTTCTGTCAGTTTGACATCTGTTTCTTTACAAACGAGATGCTGTAAATATAAAATATCATTAATATTGGCAAGGGGTTGTCAACAAAAACGTGTTAAGTTATGGTAATGCTGGCAATATTTCTCGTCCAAATAAAGGCATTAGTCGTCAGTCTTTGCAGTGACCAGTTAATATATCGACGATAACCGGCAAACGGTTGCCGCAGAAGCTGGTCTTTGAAGCCACAAGTTATTCCGACTCGGGTCTAATTTCTAGATGTTTTGATTAATATTGTCATCCAATCCGTAGATTTGCATTCTCTGCTTGACACTGAAATCAATGAGTGAAACAAAACCAAGTCAAGGAAGATCAGACGGTCCCTTTATTCATACAAGTAAGTTCAGATCTACAATGAATTTGCATAACTGTGACAATATAAAGGAGTGACATTGTAGTAATGGTATGTGAGTTGGTTTGTTGTTTAACGCCAGACTCAGCAATATTCCAGCTATACTGTAAACAATCGAATGTGGACCACATAATCTAGTGATTATCAACACGAGCGTCGCTCTACGCAGTTGGGATACAGTGACATGTGTCAACGAGTCGTATCGCCAGAACATCCGATCCCAATTTTCGCCTCTGACGACAAGCATGGGTAACTGACGACCAATTTTAACCCGGAGCTAGATTATAGGACATAAGGCATACATGCACACCTATACAGCCTATATACACCTATATACGGAAATAATAAAGAAAACCCACTTGCACGTCCTGTTTAAGTCAGTTTTAGATATGAACCCACAGTATAACACCACACGTATGAAGGAACCTGGAAAAGAATGAAAAGGAAACGTGTACTTTCATGTGTTCCCTTATTTGTTTCCCTAAGTATATTGATAACATGCAGGGCTAAAAAGTACACAGCGATATTTGAAGTACACAGGAAGAACTGGTTGTTTGAAGGGTTATTGAATTGATACAGGTATCAGTTAGGTAGCTATTGTCAGCCTAATTTGGCGTTAACGACCTGTTTGGTGTTTTAGCCTCATGCAGATCATACAATTGTCCTTTCTTTTGCCCAATAAATTGTTTGATAGTGGATACAATTGTTTGTGAAAAGAACATTTGTTTTTCCAGACACATAGCCTAGTGGTTAAAGCGTTCGGTCATCACCTTGGAGATCTACGTTCGACTATCTATATGGGTACAATTTGTGATGCCAATTTTTAGTGTCTCCCGACGTGATATTGCTGGAACTCATTCATTCGTAAAGTGAACTCAGTTTTACAGACAATGTCAAACAATTGTGGCGGGATAGCTGGTTTGTTATCATTACTTAAGCCACATTGGTGTTCTAGTGAAGTAGAGTATAAAATACAAATATGCTTGTTTGTTCAGCAATGACAGCGATGTTGCCAGGATTCAGATTATTTTAATCACTACTGCACTAAGTACATCAGGGTACATAAAGTATTGATTAATGGAATCCCATTCGCGGTCCCAACCTCATATCCTGTTACCTGACGCGTTCAGCTCCGGGTTAGAATGGATCTTTAGCTACCCATGCTTGTCACTAAAGGTGACGAACGGGGTCGGGTGGCCAGACTCGCTGACATGGTTGACACATGTCATCATATCCTGATTGCGTAGATCGATGCTCATGCTGTTGATCATTGGATTGTCATGTCCTCACTTGATTATTTACAGACCGCCGCCATATAGTTTTGACAGCGCGGCATAAAACCAAACCCACTTACTCATTTAACCTAAAGACACATTATGGTGTTTTTCTAAATGTAGAGTGAGCCTAATCACTTTTAAAAAACAACAACAAAACAACAACAACAAAAAAACACAAAAAAACCCCAAAAAACCGAAACAAAACAAAAAACAAACAAACAAAGAAACAAACAACATGTTGTAACAATGTATTTTGTGGATGACATTTCCGTTTGTCAACAATAGAAGCATATTATTTTTCAAGCATCTCTGAGTAAATTCTTTACGATAAAATCCCACTTCACTACTAAGTGTTGTCTGTATAAACTCACTGATATTGATCAGTTAATATGTCTTCTTTTTTCAGAGACAATGTGTTAATTTCACCCCCAATGTGGAGGTCGTAACTGAAGATAAGGTTACAATTGCTTCCTGCTCTCTTTTTATGTCGAATATCTCTCCTTTTCCTGTCAAAACATATGTTTGTCTCGTGCAATGATCTACATAAAGATCAAGAACGTATTCGGCTAAATATTATCATACGACAGATGTTGATGACTCCTTTCGTATCCAGCGATATGCGGCTGACTTTAATTCTTCAACTCCAGACTGGCTTCTGTATGTTCTTTCTTATGTATTGATAGATTTCAACCAAAATGAATGCTGAAAAAAACCGACGCGTGAAGATCCGGATGAGAATTGATCTATGGTAAACCATGTTTGTCTTAAGAGTCGACTAACGGGGTCGGGTGATCAGGATCGTTGACTGGCTGACATATGTCATCGTGTCTCATTAACGTACATCACTGCATTGCCTGGTCCATTCTTGATTATTTACAGACCACCACCATATAATTGAGTCTGGTGTAAACTAAACTCACTCACTCTTCGTGTTCTGTCTTACGTATTGATACATTTCAACCAAACTGAACTCTACAAACTGTCTCTGTTCGCTATGAAACAAATTTTAGCACTGTTGTCTCGCACAATACAAGCACAAGTGAAGATCCAGGTAGAAACGGATCTTTCGTAACCAATGCTTGTCATAAAAGGCGACTAAAAGAATATGGTGGGTAAGGCTCCCTGACCTGGTTGACACATGACATCATTGTGAGTGAGTAGATGGCTGTCGATGATGTTGATCATTGGATTGTATGACAGACTCTATTATTTTCACACTGCCACCATATAGCTGTAGTATTGCAGATTGCGGTGTAAAACTAAACTCAGTTCACCCACTTTTTATGATACAGGACAACATATATTTGAAACTGAGATAATGTCGTGCGAGCGTGTTTTATTCGCTTTACTACAATGACTTTTTCGGGAACCGGGTTGAAGGACAGTGAAAACACAGAAACAGAACCATTGCTGTGGAAGTCACACGAATGGGCGTCTCCACTGACACCTGTCAGTAAATGGCCTAATATCAGCTGAAGGTACTAAAACATGATCGTAAGGTTCACTAGTATGTGTGTGCGCGCGAGTATGTGTCTGTAATTGTGTGTGTACGACTTATTGTTTGAGTATGTGTCTGCGATTATGTGTCTGCCCTGTGTGTCTGTGTGCAGTGCGTGTGGATGCACGTATGCGTGAGGTAGACAAAGAGGCTGCAAACATGGAGATTGTTCAGTGGCTGAAGGAGATGTATATAATACGTCTTGACGATGAGAGTATGGTGTTTGGTATTTTGAAGGAGATACGATCAAATATCGTTTACCTGGGAGTCATTGAATTTCTTACAGTGTAGCTCCTATAACATATAACAATATTCAGACACTTTATCTGCATATTGGAGAGGATAGACTCCAAAGTGTATTTCTGGAGCGAACCCTGTTACACCAGTGTCACTCGTTACAATCACATGAAAAGGCAAGTCTAATGTCCACCAGATCCAGGCCGTCTAAATTGGATGACACGGATCGAGCCTCGCGATCCGTTCCTTTGAGACAAACCAAGGATGCTGATCAGTTGTAATCTGGAACCCCTACTTCGTTTTAATGTGTTTCCACCGCATGCCCACACTATTATATATGTTTATCTCAGTAAGATGACAGCATTCAACGTTCTTTGTAATCGTCAGCTACACGTCTAATTACATTCATCAGTATACATATCTACTACAGGAAAAACAGCAATTCATAAAGGTTACTGATTCATTAGAACAGATGACGCATCTGGCTCATACGTCTGCTCTTGCGATTTTTATAAAATGCGAGGTAAGAATGCATCTACACTGGCATCATCCATTTCGCCCATCTTTTGGTGTCCACTGTGTGATCTCAACAAATATTTAAGATTATCTTTGGAGTCAATAAAATGGAGTATTCAATAACTTCAGCTCCATTCCAAATATACATATCATTGAAATACATTTTGAATTACCGTTTGTGTCCGTTAAGTAAGAAGCTGGTGTCCTAGTCACTATCTGTATTTATATAACATTAATTTAGCTGAACTTCTTGTCATAACTGAAGGTATCTTTTTCGTTGGAGTCGCTGTGGCTTTAGACATTGAGACGAATGCGTTTACAAATAGAGAAAGCAAATCAATGGTACTTCTAGCAATTTTAATCAAAATATCTATCCAAGCGAATAAAACCCGATTGCTGAGTCGAATGAACCTGCTGACTTCAAAGACCTTTTCCTCTTGCTATCGTTTGATCATGGAAATAATTCCTGGTGTTAGCATAGGAGTGAAAACTAATGTCATACCATGCCTTGAAGAAATTCAGCTCAGGAAATCTCAATACCTCCTCACACAGGAACTATTTATCTAAAGCATTTCATTTATAAACAAACACGTGTCAAACTAAACAGTGTTAAAGTTTGAGAGGATCTTCGCCCTGATGTAATGTTTATACAGGAACGTAAATATAGAGCAAAAAACGAACTTTGATGTGTCACGGGCTATCTCTGTTGAAATCCACAGGCCTGTCCTGGACGTATGCCGCTTAAGGGGAATAGATGAACATTGTCTTGAAGATGCAATTCAGAATTATGGTCTATGTCTGACTTGTCTTTAAGCAGCAATATTTCATGAACTAATTTAATTCACTCCATTTGACAAAGGCCACAGGTGGTTGTGTTACTGACTTCAGGATCCTGAAAATCCATGTTAAAATCCGTTGCACTACATAAACAGAAAACTGTCATTTCTTCATCGATACTTTTATCTGTACATTCAATCAGTTCCACCACTTCAAACATTCAATGATTTTGTGCACAATCAGAAAAGTTATCAAACAAGTTAGGCAAAGACATAAGATACACGTCGACAACCTCCTTGCATGTACAGAATGGATATGTGGTTCGTGATATTTTTCAGTTGGAAACCTGTAACAACATAATGCTAGTTCTGGCATAGGATGTTCGCCCTCACAGTGAAAGGCGTTAGCTGTCATAGATCCTATTGTAATGAAAATAAAGGGCATTTTCATTTTCAACTGAGATGAGATTTGCGAAGTATGAATGGCTGCTGAGTATATTGACGTGTCTTACTCATAAAAGGAAGAAATATGATAGTGTACCTTAATAAATACAAAATAATAATAATAATAATAATAAAATCAGGAGAGAGAGTGTCCGGGTTCTCCACTGGGAGCACAGCCCATCTGACAATGTGGGTAATGCAGAAGGCTGCAGTGTTGGGGAGCCTTCATATTCTCCGAAAAGTTCTTGGTGGGTTCGACTAGGCTGTGTTTCCTGGGACCCTGAGCTGATGATGAGCTTTACCAGCCTGACTGTGTCAGGATCACCTGAACCCTCTCTGCTGCATTCTATGCTAATCTGTAAAACATAATAATAAAAAAAAAAAAATAAAATTGTATTAAGTCATTCTGCATCTGATGTCAAAGAAATGACTCCGTACTATACACCTGCTGTATACTCACCTGGCTGAAACATGTATAAACTGCTGGCCAAGAGTAAGATGACACACACACACACACATATCACTCACTCTCTTTATCTCGTTGTTTCTCTCTCTTTTTAGCATGGCAATTAGGCGACTTACGACATGTTCTATTTCTTTTGTTAAGTATTATGTTACGTTAAGTATTTTGTTTACTGGTGCTTTATTAATAATTATTATTTCATTCAGTGAAAGTAATTTAATACTTTAGCGGTCGTTTCTTTGTTAAAAAACAACAACTGCCAGGCAAAAAGGTATGCGCTTGAAACTTGAATGTACCACAATAAAATCAACGCTAATAAAACATGTCTCGACTGAAAGCACAGAAAAAAACGTCGGTTTCAAAACACAGCGGTAAAATTTGTATTCAATACAATACCATCGAATAATGATGTCTTGTTTGAATCCACATCAAACATAATTGTTTACTTTCGTTGTATCGGAGGTGTCCTCCTAAGCGAAGTCAAAGCTAGCGCCAGTCATGACCTCTTCAGTGTCTGTTCTAAGATCTAAGAACAAACCGTCCAGTCCTTATCTGCTATATTATTGTTGTAGTTGCAATGGGTACCGGATTGGTGTGTGCTTACATGAGTAATTGCAGTCAACTGCCTGATGTCTATTTTCGTTCTATGACCAGACGTGGAAAAAGTGGACACCATGTGAAACTGGGACACTAAACTGTGCATTTGGGGTAATTAAGAACAGAGAGAATTATTTACATGATATGATTGGACTTTAAGATAGACTTAGTCAGTGACCATTCTTCCTGAAACAGACATCTTCTCTTGGGAGTCACATGGAGTACGCAGCTGAATGAGACAGATATGTTTGAAACCCATTTAATAACACTGAGTTCAATTAACCTCTCCCTGATATATCTTCCAGACAAAAGAGAATACATCATGAAAGGGCTCACAGCCAATCTGGAATTGTCACACTGCCACAGGTCTCCCCTGGATTTAGAACTCCGTTATTTTTCTATTTAGTTTCTGTAGATTGTTGATGTAAATGCCTGCATTACTGGGGATAACCGCGAGTTTGAAGTTCCAACTTATATACCTATTTATTACATTACACGAAAATGGCCTCGGCTCGTATAAGGTATACATCTATGTTTGATAACGGCACAGTTTCAAATAAACCAGAATTAAATCCAATTTGTTTGTTAGTCATAGTTTTTGTTTTGATAGTTCAGTATTAAAATTGCAATGTAAGGAAAGAAAACGTAATGTTATTGAGCATCACCTGACAAGTACAGGGGTGTGACAGGTGATCTCATGACAATACATTGAACCCAGCTTTCGAGCTTCGGGATCAACCAAGTGTTAAAGTTTTTCCAGCAGTTATGTCATTGGTGAGTTACCATGTGTAACAATTCACATTTCCAAATGTCGAAAAGTAACCCTTGCCATCATAACTTTAAGCTTATAACCTTGAAAAACAAGGAAAGAAGTTTATTTTATGCATATTTTCTTTCCGGAAATCGTACTGGCATTATTCAGCTGTATAAAATGAAGTGTTTATGGTCAAGTGATAATTCTGATTGATCATGTTATAACAGTTTTGCAAAAGTCTTACGAGAAAATTGTTACAAAGAAGTACACTTTAAAGTGATACCACTGGCGCTTATACGTCCGTCAAACAAGCTGTTTCAGTCAGAGGCTGTTATTGTGATATTAAACCTTTGACTGAGATCTACTCCTTTCTAACACCATGGCTGACTACACAATAACACCAAGGCCTTTGATGTCTGTAAGGTTATTGAACTAGAAGAACTGGATGGATATATATTCTGATTACAAATGGTAACATAAATATTGTCTTGTTTAATCTTTATGAACTCTAAAACCCCATTTCCACCAGTATCTAACACTAAGGCACCTACTGCAGGAATGTTTGACCCAAAGAAGTGCAAACGCAAACACATGTTGAGACGAATGGGGACCTTTTGTGGACATATGACACTTAAGGAGAATTTCTGTACATGTATTGTAGATGAAATTCACAATGGTCTGAGTTTGATTTGCCTTTAAGCAGCAATATTATATAAACTAAACTAGCTCAGTCAGCGTTGCTCATGTTGCTGACTTTCAGGATGCAAGATAGAATCGGCTGTACTACACTGACAGAAAACTGTCATTTCTTCACTTATATTTTTATCTCATCATTCAACCACTTTTACCAGTTCAAACATTTTGTGCACAATCAGAATAGTTATTGAATTTACGATGAACAAACTTTAGGCAAATATATAAAATACTCGTCGACAACCTCCTTGTATGTACAGAGTGGATTTGTGGTTTCTAAATGTGGTATGTTTTTGGTACGTGATGTTTTTCAGTTTTGGCACAATAATGACGGTTGAAATACACAATGTTCGCTCTCAAAGGCCTGATCATCTCGTGCTTGTATCATACCTATTACAATCAGGATAAAGGTCATTTGCTATTTCCATTGAGATGTGAAACGCTAGGTATGGATGAC
Organism: Haliotis asinina; assembly: GCF_037392515.1. Taxonomy (NCBI): domain Eukaryota; kingdom Metazoa; phylum Mollusca; class Gastropoda; order Lepetellida; family Haliotidae; genus Haliotis; species Haliotis asinina. Next base: position 32,346,627 of record NC_090280.1, read on the forward strand.
TGCTTAGAATACTGACAGTGTCTTATTCATAAAATGAAGAAACATGACATCGTGCCCTGATAAACACAAATAACCATTTTATTATGTCTCCAGCTGATGTCAAGGAAATGTCACAGCATCTCTCATGTTCTATATTGTCTGTAAAATCTGTAAACTTACATTGCATCAGAGTCACCTGGTAAAACGTGTATACACTGCTGTTGAAACAGTAGTTCCTTATGTGACAGATATATACGACTGATTGTGGCAAGAATGGGTATAACAGAGTTAGTGACAGAGTCTAAGGACTTGCAAATTTATATGCTTTCCTCGCAAAGGCAATACCTATTGTAATGTTGCTGGAATGTTGCTAAAACCGCAGCGTAACACCATACTTTCTCACTCACTCACTCACGTACACAACACAAACACACATACCATAAACACTCTTACCATCAGTACACGCACCGCACAGCACCGCACAGCACCGCACAGCACCGCACCACACTGCACTCAATCTCTCGCCCTCATATTGATGTGGGTGGATATGTTTCGTGACTTAACATTCATGCATGCGTATAATTGTCGTGGAATGCTATTATTTAAGCAGAATGAGACAGGATTTTCTCGTTTAAGTTGTCCATACCAGTTATTCCACTAACTCATCTCCATGTCAAAGGTTGGTTCTCTGTTTTGGTTCAAGGTTGTTGGTATGGGTGGAGCATGGTGTGTGTGTGTGTGTGTGTGTGTGTGTGTGTGTGTGTGTGTGTGTGTGTGTGTGTAGGCTGTGTGTGTGAGGGTGGTAAGGGGAAGGGAGAGGGTCAGGATCTACGCAGTTCCGTTCACATCCAAATGCAGAAAACGATTCGACTAGACCATCCATACCTCCCCATTAAGCAGTGTATGCACCACGTGCTTGTAGCATGACAATTAACTGAATTCCTTTTACTTATTGAGTCACATACCTACTTAATTACTGTTCATTTAATGAGATTATTTCAGTACTTCGGCGGTCGGGCACGAAATGTCAAAGTACAGGCAAAAAGGTTGACCGTAGCATAGTGGACCCTATAAAAACATCTTACCAACGTTTCTTCCCCAAACAAGTTGACTCTTGAACAGAATCAGATTCGGCGCTTGCCATGACGTCGTGTGGTGTCTTTTCTAAGATCTATGAGGAATCCGTCCAATCCTTTTCTGGCATTGCTGTGCTTCCGATGGGTACCGAATCGGTGTGTGCTTACATGAGTAACTATAACAGGACGTGGAAAAAGAGGACGCCATGTCAAACTTTGACGCTAAACTGTGCATGTAGGGTAATTACGGACAGACAGAATTATTTCCATGATATGATTAGAGTTTAGACTTAGTGGGTGACTGTAATGAAATATGCTGGGCAATTAGCTTGACCCTATTCTTCCTGAAACAGGCATCTTCTCTTGTAAGTCACTTGGAGTACGAAGCTGGATGAGACAGACATATTGACCACTGTTGTAATTATTATGAGTTCACTTAACGTCTCCTTTGTCTGTGTCGCAGACAAAAGAGAATACATCATGAAGTGGTTACACAGCTTTTGGCTGGATTTAGAACTGTTCGGGGCATCGGTTGGTTTCTATATAGTTTCTGTAGATGTAGATTATTGATTTAGATACATGTATTTCTGGAGATGAAAGTGAGTCTGAACGTCCAACTTGCATACTTAGTTCATAAATTACATGAACAATGCCCTGGTATAAAATATACACCATGTTTCATAATGGCGCAGTATGAAACAAACGAGAGTTACAGCCAATGTTTAAGTCTATACTTTCTTTGTTTCACGAATTTGGAAGAAATACAATTTCAAGAGACAAAAATATATTATTTAACTTTACGTATCTTACTTGACATACAGAGAAATGCGACTGGTGATCTCATGACATTTAAAGTACAGAAACTTCGCCTTCGATGGAGATTTTGCCGATTCTGTTTAGTTGACCTATAGAAAGGTGTGAGTGTGATCTTCTGATACTGAGGACCTTTGGCACAAACCAAGTGTTAAACTTGAGTCACACGTCATGCAGTTTGTTTGATCTTGTCCTTTGTAATGCCATGGTTGAGTACGCAATTATCCTTAAACGACATCCGGAGCTGTTTCATTTCTGACGTTTGTCTGCCTATAACTGACGATCTGTTATTGCAAGTGTAGGGTTTCAATGAGAAGGTGTCTGTTAAAGCCAATATGTCTTGTACGTACACTAGACTATTACTTGTAGGTCTATGATCAAAGGTAAGAGACACTAAGGTCTTTGAAGCATGTAAAGTTATTGAACTGGGAGATTTGGGTGGATATGTATTCTGATTACAAATGTTAACACATCTATTGATTTGTTTCCTCAGTTTGTAAACTCCTTTCAACCAGTATTTAACGCTACATCACCTTGGCAAGAACATTTAACCCAGGGGAGATTGAACTGACTGGATATCAAAGGAGTACGAGCGCAAACGCATCATGATCCTTGGACTACTGTAAAGTCGTTTGTGGGTTCGTTTGAATCTTTGTGATGTCGAAAGTTGCAGTAGCTGTCTCTGTTTAACAATACTCCTCGACATTACAAGATTGTTTCAGTCTTAACCAAATGTTTGCTAACATAATTCTAAGTGAACTACAAATGTCGTTATCACGATCATATTTTATGGTTGAGTTGGTATCACACCTCAATTGATATCTTGAGGTTGAAGATTGTCCATTTGGGTGTGAGATCATTGCAGCCTGTGCGCAGTCATCTTTATCAGGACCGCACTGAAGGAATATCTTCATTCTTATTTGTCAATACCACATCATATCCATGGTAGCTTTCACAACGAGTGATGGTCTGTATATAAACAATTTTCTGTTCAAGAAACGTATATGTTAAACAAAACATTGGTTACTTAGAACCAAATATATCACAGTTATGCTAAAACACCATCTAGTTCAAACTTATAAATGAATGGTTTAAGTGATATACAAAAATAATTGTGTGTTCGATTTGTGAATATTATTTAATATGGATAACATTGATAATTTAGAACATAAAGAGTCAGGGACACAGAACTATGTTTACTTTTGTTGTTGTCACGGGTGTTGCAACCCAGAGAATCATTGCAAGTGGCTGGTTATAGAAGTGTGAATGTCAGTGATCCAAAAACCATCGGAAAAAGCGACATGGAATTGCCTTCTGTCTTGATGCATCTGCCGGAGGAAAAACTCAAATTGCTAACTGTTTTCTTATCACTTGGTTTTCGGATCCCATCGCACTGGTTATTTTCAAATTATATAGTACTGCTTCTTTTCCTCCGTTTACAATGTGAGTAGATATTCTTTTGATGACATAACGCTCTGGCCACCAGTCACACAAAGCAATTTAAGGACAAGGATTTCAGAGTTAATTCAGTGTCTGTATGACATTGTAGACATTACTTCTAAGCTAGGATTCCTAGTAGAACCTTTTCTTACAAGAGGAGTCACAGTGTGAGAACACTGAAAGAATCTGCACACAAGGTTGACTGCAAGGTTTTTACACCTATTCTACTCCTAAACTAGGAGGTTATCAGCTCAACCCATGGCACATGTACACGTCCCGCAATGCAGGTGATATTAAAGTAGAGATGTTTACAATCGGCACAGTAACTGCCGTCAACACAAAGGCAGTGGATTGGAAAATGACAACGTTGATGGAGAGAGGGACCGCGCATAACGTCTCGTTTTCGGGATGTTATGGACAAATCTGACAAACTTCAAATAACGTTGATCATTTGCAAAGTGTGTCGTAAATCAAACAGATTAATGGATTAAATGTCAGCGCAACCTGAGAAACTCAAAATTCTACACTGTATGACACAACTTTCAGTTTGAAAGGGATTAGCGTAGGGTAACTGGGGATTGGGTGAGGTTGAGGTTTGGATGTCTGGTGGGTGAAGTGTTCGCTCGACCCGACGAATGTCCTGGTTCAACATCGAACAGTCGGTCACTCTTAATCATGAATCATCCAATCCTGTTAGTCGCCAGGGCTGTAGCGATGCATTGTATCGATGGATTGCAAGTGTTGAGTCTCCGATAACGATTAATCGATGGTAGAAACAAACAAACTATTAATGTATGGATAGTATTTGTCAGTGTGTGACTATCAATAGTTGAGCAATAGACTTTCATCGATAATTTTGCAGCGCTTTTTTGCTATTAAACATATGTATGGTGTTTGGTATTTTTATTGTTTCGGTGCAGACTTTCAGCGTCATTGCGTTTATGTTTTAATTGTTTACTTGAGCTGGGTTTCAAGTTTATTGTCAGCAGTAACAGATACTGAAATTAGTTCAACTTGTTTCTGTTTCATAAAAGTTATACATTCATTTGGAAAATGCCTTGAAATGAGACAATTCAATGAGAAAGCAAATGATGGAATAGTATTGCAATAATTGGTCACATAGAGAAGACTACAACTGTCGAAATTGTGTTTTGCAATAGAACATCGGTATTGCAACAGTTGTTTCCACACAAAGTCACACCCCTATCATGATATAACGTGGCAATATTGGCGAACACCTACTTGGAATATACAACACAAGTTAAATTTAACATGCGTTTACACAAGCTAACCTTTCAAACGTTGAATTTTTACGTGAATGAGGCCTAGGTGTACTGGGAGTGTTGGCTCTCCACAACTGAGACTGGTTCTGTCCCCAAAACAGATGCAATGTGTTACCACATTTTAAGCCGAAACATTAAATCTAAAATATGAAAATGTCAATAACTGCGTTAATATGAAAATAGTACCCCCTCTAATTCCATCCTCCCCAATGTAATATTCCAACACTGAAATGAGTTCATTGACTCTTCTTAATACCTGTTCTAGTTTATTGAATGTATATTTAGGGTGAGATATGCATGTCGGTTTGGCTTTTGACTTTTGATTGGGGTGGGCGATACGGGTGGAACTCATACCAATTCGTAAAGTAACATGAAACGAAGGTTAACGTTTAACTGACCGGGTGAAGAATATCGTAGACGCAGCACATCGTACGTGTTTAAGACTTGCGCGTCAGTGAAGCATTAGATGGAGATGACGTTGAATTCACCGGAGTTATAAGAACGTTTTCACTAGCTGATCGGCGGACTCTTTCCCAGTCCGTGAACCACATTATTTGCCCTTTCTGTAATGAGGAAAGTAAAAAATGTGCCAAATCTAGATTATTATCTGGATCTGAATCTCACATCTTAGTGAGACTCCTGCCATGCTGAAATGGAATGTTTTGGAACTAATGTTTATTCAGAGACTAAGCATTCACCTGCCGCACATTCACCAACATGCACGTTTATCACGTTAATTAAGCTTTGGGTACGCGAACTAAGAGACAAATTGCACACACAGTCTGAATCTAAATTATTGACTCACACTCCCAAGATCGTGCAAAACATGCGTTATTGCTGATGTCAGAACGATGAATAATGCACGTGATGGGCGTGCAGAACATACGACTAAGGTGTGCCAACAGGTGCAAAGTACCCTGTCACAGGTTGCGTTCCAAATAATATATAAATTGCCCGTCTCGTTAGTCCTTTCTTACGGCAAGCATGGACAGAAGAGCAATTCTTCTGTTGTTTAATAGCTATGTAGTCGTCAATGTGTGAAATCACTGAATTCGTGAAATGTAACTTACTTTGGTAATTCACAAAATGTTAAAATATTTCAATCATTTTATGAAAAAACCCCAGCAATACTGTAAAGTCTTTCTCTTCATTAGACAGATTGTCTACAGGTTATGAAGTAGTTCAACACAACTCGCAAAACACCATCCTGGAGCAGTCAGTCAGTATTAATTCCGCAAACTTGAACAATATGAACTCATTTCATTTGTTTTAATCATTGTCCGAAGACCAAGAACAAAATGTACTGGATTCGTTATCATAATAAAATAAATGTGGGTTACCTAATTAATGAATAAACAATACAACGTTTTGAAAATTTCCTGAAATTTTCAGTGATTTGATTCAGTGTCATTGACCGGCATGTATGCACGCATTAGTGAATAATGTTGATTACTTAGCTTTCACCTCTAATCTAGCCATAGTGCAACCATACAGGGTGCCTGCCTCAGTCAGCTTGCATAAACACAAACACACACCTACATATGTATGTAAATAAACCAAAAGCAAAGTAAATTAAACAGAGCATATGTTATAAAAAAGCTAGATTAAATTTGATAATACTCTCACCTGAACGAGTGAAAGCACACGCTCACGCACGCACGCACGCACGCGCGAGCGCATGTGTCAACCTCTTTCTCAACCCACCTCACCAGCTGACATTAGGGGAAATTCCTAATCATTTGTGTTAATGAGAACGTCAGATATTGTCAAAGACCACAGATTTGAGTCAAAAGTAATGATCCTTGACCATCAAACAAATCAGTGACATTTTTCAGGGGAAGGTCAATTGGTCTACATCAGGAACACGCCCGTCAAGCTAATTGTGTGTCACGGTATTTTTATGATAATGGGAGACGTCATTAGGGTAATTCCTCTGGGAAGTCCGGGTCACATTAGATGCCTTCCGTCAATACCTCATACTTGCTATGGTGAGTGAGTGAGTTAGAAAGCTTAGGTTTGGTTGTTTCTTAACGGTGCTCTAAGGAACTGTTCAGTTTGGGGCAGACAATTTAGTGATCAAACGCCTGAGCATTACCTTGTTCCACGGGTTTAGGATACGACGGCATGTGTTTCGACAAGCATCGGTCGCTGAAGGCCAATTCTAACCCGAATCTTCATTTTTGGCAAAGAACAGAGAAAATGGACTCGACATATATTCACGAATCAAACTCAGCGTGACAGGCGATCGCCTTAACTACTGTGCTATCCAACCACTCTCTTCGTCTTCTCTCGTATCCTAAACAGTTTAACTAAAATATCACTCATGATGTATCATTAAATCTCATTCCGTAATGTGAGTGATGGGGTAGCCCAGTGGTTAAAACGTTCGCTCGCCAAGCTGAAGACTAGGGTTCAGTTCCCTCCTTGCGCACATTGAATGAAGTCCCTGGCCGTGATATTGGTGGAATATTGCTAAAAGCGTCATAAAACCAAACCCATTCACTCACTCAGTAAATGATATATAGATCGTCTATATAGTGCTTCAGTCTCTCACTCTCTCATTCAGATACTTTAGCATTACTGTATGAGCTAAAGGCAACGGATCTGTTAACGATATCAATATCTGGGTGCAACGTTTCGATACAGATTCTCGCACCCTTGTCAAAGAGTAATCTGCCGAAAAGTCGCAATCACGAAAGTTGTTAGCCACGTAGTGTGGCAATAATTAAAAAAATATTTCTAGTCCTTTCGAACTTCTTAGTAATTATCAAGCGGTCAGTCAAATAGGCGGAAATGATATTCAAGTTGTGAAATGATTGTAACGTTCTGTAAATATTAAAGCTCAGTGAAATCAGGTTACCTATAGATAGAGTTTAGTTAGAGTGGCCGTATTATACACAGACATATTTAATGTTCGATTGTTTCCGTTAGAATATTTACAATGACAGCGATTGAATCTTTTCATTATGATGAAAATGCCTCACCCTCAGCAGAATCGAACATGCGCTGACGCATTAAGGGCACATGGCTTGCTTGTGTCATCTTCCCACACACTGCTCTCAATGAAGAGGAAGTCAAGATTATAGGTTCTGAATGATATGTCTGGTGGAATGTTTGGTGAAGAGATGGCAACATTCGAGGGGCCTGTTCATGCTAACTTCGTATATGTTCAAATGATAAATGATAAATGAATCATTTGTTAATCTTGCAAAAGCGTTATATAGGTATGCGTTTGGCAATGAAAGGACCATCAAAACACACGTTCTTGAGTCGGGAGAAATCCATTTTGTAAAACTGAAATAAGTAGTAAAAGAGAATTGTTTCTGAATGATTGTTGCGTTCATCATTGGACTCGTGAAGTGACTTCATAGTTAAAAATGTAAATATACAACTTAGCCATCATCCCTACTGCACGTATACTCAAAGGCAGACGTTACCGTAAACAACCCAAACATGAGTTTACTTTTAAACATTTAACTAAACAGCTGATGTAACGCAAGACTTAGAAAAAATGAAATCTGATAAAGTAAAAATTCATGTTTACGTCTTCTATTTAAAACTTTGGTAAGGTTTCTTTTGCTGTTCAACATTCCGTATTCCAAACGGAGCCACGTGGGTATGTTTTGTTTTGTATGTACGTTTCGTGCTTTCAAGAAGTCCGTGGAAAATGGCATAAAACAGTGTGGCGAGTCATTGTCACCCAAAACATTGTTTAGACGTTGACGAGTAGAAAAATACTAATTTGGAAGAATCTGCGTGCATTTATCTACGCCATGGTCAACTGAAAATGAAAGAAGGCGCGTTATTGGAATGCGTAAAATCGGAACATACTAAGTGCTATATGCACAGGGACGCCTCATGCCGCTTGTAGAGACGTTATCAAGAAAACGCTGACGTTGCAGACCACGCAGTGATTCCAGCCAGCAACATTGACTGCCGAAAGGTTCCCGTGTTAACATGATATCGCAATGGGTAATACGCCGGCGTCTGGCTGCACATAGGATACGTGCTGGATGTCCTGCCACATGACAAATTTTGACATTACGTCACCAACGTCTACGACTGCAGTGGTGCAGACAGCATTCTGCGGTGGAGAGTGCTCACCGACGAGAGTCCACATTTCTGTTGCCCCGCGTTAATGGCCGAACACGAGTTCATCGGCGACGTGACGAGCATTACGCTAGGAACTGTGTCCTTGAGTCCATCCGTTTAGGTGGAGTGATGGCTCGGGGTGGGAAAACGAATCTTAGACGTACATCTTTGCTTATAACTAATAGACATTTAACGGGTCTTACATACAGCGACGAAATCGTTAACCCCGTCGTCATACCATTTACCCAGCAAAATGAACCAGGAATGATCTTGCAGCTGGACAATGCCTGTCGCCAGCGTCTGCTGTTCTGCAGTGCAGCACTATGTCAATGTCCCCAGATCTGTCCCCCTCTCGAGCACGTCTGGGGCGAAATGGAGAAGAAAATGGAGATGTTTGCCACATCCCCTGCTTTTGCATCCACAGATATGGGATGCCATTCGAACAAGACTTCTCGCGACGTTTGATTGAATACATGAGGCGCAGGTATCAAACATGCATCAATTCATACACGTCATTGACTGTGTGAGTTTCATTTTTACTGTTTTCTCACTGTGACCTCATTAAAATGTGTCCGACAGAATAGTTTAAAATGTGTCATATTGTGGAATGGTTTTCTGGCAATATTAAAAATGTCTCATCCTAAATATATCAATTGTTAATTCACATATATAACTTCACGTTAATCACAGTATACCTTGGCCTTTGAGTGTACATGAATGCAGCCTTGCCATAAAGCAACAAAAAAAACAACAACAATAAAATTGCTCACCTAGACCTGATGCTTATCAAAGTACTGCATGTTAAATAGGACACACCATGTACCTCACAGTTAGTTCAAATGCTAAATAGGTGTACTCCAATTAGAACTGTCAAAAATCACCCACTTGACTAGGGGATCCTAATATTAACCTACGGAATCCGATTAAGCGCTGTATATTCTATTACGTCATTCTGACAGTGTAGCCATACAGTATGACGTAAGGCATCAGTGACGTCAGGTATGACACGACCATCATTTTATGACTTAGGTGATCAGCGACAGGGTGCTCGATAATGGATCGTAGTTGACGCCGCCACATTCTGCAGTATTATTACTTTGGTACTGGTCACCATTCACGCAATAGTATCGATTCTCTCAATCCTGTCAGAATTGAGTTACGTGAACCGAAACTGAGAAGATTTCGTTTGCAGGGGCAAACTGTTTCGTGTGGGAGTTTACTGTGAGCTTGTTACTTGACTACACTTCAACAAACACACTCATATTTGAACAATCATACTCAAACAAATACACTTATATTTCAACAATTATACTTCAACAAACACACTCATAGTTTAACAAACATACCTCAACAAACACACTCATACTTCAACAAACTCATGTCTATATTTCAACAATCATACCTCAACAAACACACTCAAACGCCAACAAATGCACACTCTTATTTCAGGAATCACACTTCAACAAACACATACTCATATTTCTACAAACATACTTCAACAAACACATATTCATATTTCTACAAACATACTTCAACAAACACATATTCATATTCCAGCCAGAACAGTCACACTTTTGTGTTTAGCCATCCTCCACTTTAACACTTGACAAAACTAATCGTAGGTGCGTACTTGAACGGATATAGATCTACAATTCATGAATTGTGGATATCTTTTCTTTCCCTTGACGAACAAACTTTAATAAACGCAAATCTATGTTTCGACGCACGCATATCAATATTCAGAGAAATTCTTTACCATGCTTCAATAAAAGGGTTTTAACACGTCATGAAATGCACGTCCACTCCTGCAAGGATTCTCATCCTTACTTAAATGACAGCATATCCACAACTATGCTAAAGTGTTTCCATACTTCAACAAAAACATATCCATACTCCACTGAAACATATCCATACTTTGACACATGCATATATACATTTGCTGCTTCCGAAAAAAACCCCTACATTTCTATTACTACAGCATATACACATAAAAAATCACAGATTCATGTTTTGAAATATTCGCAAATCAAGCTTTCAACAACTTCATCACTACTTCTACAAATACAGAGCCGACAGACTGACACAGTATAATACAGATCCGTATTTTGATAATCGTATGTCATTATACGATGTCATACAAAAAACGTAAGTCCTTCGACAAAGACGTTCATACTGCAGCACTCATGTATATTTACAAGTACCAAGTACCATCCAACTTTCAGCCATCACATTATCCCAGCTTGTGCAAACACCAACATAAACAATCTAGTGTCCGTGATGTAAAAATACATATTTTTGTGCAGGTCTCACACACACAGCAATGATCAAGCTATTCATGTCCGTAAAGAATCGAGTCAGGATCAGACAACCAAGTGACTGACAACATGAGCATCAACCAACACAAAGGGGAAATGGTAACACACCTCAACCAAGTCAGAGAGTCTGGCCTCCCGATGTTCATGGGTTTTGTGCAGGTCTGAGCAAGGAGCAAATGATAATAGAAAACAAAGAAGTTCATGTTTATATAACATTATTTTATTCTTAAACGTGAACGATAAGCGCATGTGCCTGTTGTAGTCTTGTTGTACAAACAGGGAGTTAGAAGAGTCAAGAAAAGCACAGGAAACTCGCTTTCCAGCATGAACCTGTATGCAATCAACAACGTTGTTGTCAGTTACAGAGTGCGGTTGACAACAAAGACAGCCTATCAAGGGGAATAGCTATTGTTTAAAAAAAAATTTGCAAATGGATTTGAATAACATATTTCTCAGAACACCCAAGTGTCTTATCATGGGATTTTAGTTTAACTTACTGACAATCGTCAGTACTAATACATTTGGTCAATGTTACCAATACAGTTTAGTTTGGACAAGTTATTTTACGTGTGACCTAACTGAAGAAAAAACAATGTAACATTTACAATTTTTGGCTTTTCTAAATATTCACTGTATATCTCAAATGATAATTCTTTAATGTCGGTGGTGGAAGGACACAGTACCTTTAAATACGTCTTGAAATTATCGTCACCGTTAATGCAATAAAACGTAAATTTTCATTGCGAAATCTGCACCTGAAATACATGAAGAACACAAAAACTTTTTGACTGTGACATCTGCACGTGCAACATATACGTAGCTTTGGTCCAAAGCAGTAAGATTTTTGCACGTGCTAAATATGACCTTAGTTTTTCAGTGGCATTTTCCACGGGCAAAACATGCTTTAGAAACATTGGACATTTTGCGCGTGCAAAACATATTTTCAGTCCCCCTCTGACCCGGGGTCGTCAGTCAGGAAGGGGGACTGATGATATGCAGACTGAAACTAGATGATATATACATATAACATGATATATATCACAGCCGATATAACACCGCAATGTATGAATGCATTCAAACACATCTCTACTTCCTGTTCTCAGTAACTGTACAGGCCCTAACCATGGCTGTTGGTGGAGAGAATGATAGGAGAGCATCGTATTAATCTCTAGTAGCATCGTTCATGACACATCATTTCCCCTTAACCACTAACAAGTGATATTATATAACTTTGAATCTAACAAAAAACTGTAATGGATACAGTGTTCTCATGTACCTCTCCAAAGAATTATACAATCTCTAAATATGAGATCAATCTGTCTCATAACTGCATGGCATATTCAACACTATCTGTGAACCAAAGAGAAGTGTGAGGTAAATTTTCATTCGGCTTTGTATATTTACATTCTCCTAATTAACAATATATTTACTATTTTAATGATTTATAACAGATTGACATTGCCTGAATAAAAATAACATATATATATATTTGATGTACATAACAACAAAAAGAGTGTAACCGAAAGACATTTTAATATATGTCTTGTTTTGGATGTTTCCTTGTTTGATTTCCATTGACGATTTGGAAAAGTCAGCTAAGGCCATTATGACAAAGGTATATGTGCTATTAATACAGGAGAATTTGTGCAAGCAGGTAATGCTTTCCATAACGTTGTAATTCATCTGGTAATGTGTCATACATCACATGACTGGACATGCCATAACAATAACAAAATGGCAATTCAATTTTCCGAACAGCCTGTCCTCGTGCTCATACCATTTCCTGTAAAGAGAATAAATTTCACAGCATAACCACTTCGTCCATGATGTAAGAGGGTGCAGAACCTGTAATCCAGTTTTATGTGTCTACACACCGTCTTATCCCCATGCTCTTATACTGACTACTTATGAAGCAATTCTATCTTTATCCATCTTTACTATCAGCTCTGAAGGCGATGAGTATATATGATGATTACCAGTGACACATTGTCTATGAACAACACTGGTGATATTGACACGCTATGTCCTGCTTCCTTAGAAAAATATTGCTTGATCCTCTTATGACGTGATTCATTTGAGCAAATGCCATGGATTGTTGGGTTATTACGATTGCATTTAACTCTAGGACGAAACATTCATGAAGAATATGTGTAGACTATGGACAAATAAATCAATAAACAACGAAAAACAATTATCCCTCAAATGGCATATATTTCAGATATGAACATGTATTTGTACATTTCTCAAATCAATACCAGGAAGGGGTCCACCTTATAAGATATGACGCATGTAACAACACTGGAGGCATCTATCATATTAAACCTAAAAACACATGTTCCTTTGAACTAGTAGGAAGCTTTGATCGCTGAAAGAATGTCATTATTTCATTTTTCAAATTACTTAAACTTTGATCATGGTTCTATTTGGGTATATGTCTGCCATTTATTTAATTCATCTACAGTTTATATTACCATGTTGCAAAATGTCATGAAGCCTGAAATATGAATATTTTATGCTATTGACTACACCTATATAACAATATGATGAGTCACCTTTATGAATAGCAAATATCTGCCTCCAAGCGTTGTTCAAACAAGTTCAAATACTTTCATTCAAACATATGCCATTTGATGATGCATTTTCACATAACTTAAAAAAGTAACTGGCAATCGTACAAATATGCAACTCCAACCGTACATCCATGTAATGTCATAACAAAATGCAAGTCTGAAGGTTAGAACAACAGTCCTGCATTATTAGCAGGTGATGGCGGCAGTCATGGCAAATCTGGATCCACAAACGAATGCATAATTGCCCATACTATACTAGTTTCTAGCATAACACTACGACAGATTTATGCTCCTCAACAATAAATGTCCATACAGCTAAGGTGTCAGGCAGTTATGTCCATTTGGCATGACCTTCAAACACGTCTCTGGTTTCTTGGACAAGAACCATTCCAGATCACTTGGCCCTTTTCACTGCCACAAGGGTCATCTGTAGCAGCGTTGGGTCATAGCAAGGTGAAGGGCACAATTTTTTCAAAGTTCAAGGTCACAGTCCAGTTATTTGCATGGTTGAACAAGCAGTTTCTTGAAAGCCTTTCGAAATTCAGGGTTAAATATTGTGTAGATAACTGGGTTCAAGAAACTGTTCATGTAACCCAACCACACAAAAAAGCTAAATAACATGGGGTCAAGGTTACATACAGGGTGATTTTCAAGGTCATATCGTATGCAGATGGCGTTGATAATGTTGAGTGTAAAGAAAGGCCACCAGCAAAGTAAAAATACACCTGAAAACAGAAAAAAGAACAAACAGTATTACAATTAATTGTTCACTTAATTGATCATGTTTTTCATCATACAAAGGTCAAATATCTCTTAGTAAAACAGATCTCACGGCACTACCTCATTCATTTCACAAAACCAACATATATCATTCATCCTTATAGGTCAGTTTTGGGGATTAAACTCTGCATGAGTAAAATGATCACAATCTACAAGACAAGGATGCCTATTCAATCCGGAGAGAAGAACTGACCTGTGCTTGTCAATTTAGACAATGTGCATTTATTGGCTCCACATTCGGCATGTGTTCCCTGCTCTACGACACAAGCTATACACAGTTAACACTCCTCCAATAAAGACCCTGTACACAGATGAAGGAAAAATCATATACTCAAACAGGTTATCAGATGACCCAGACCTGCGCCCTTCGACCATTATGCAGTCTGTGTGATATATACCAGGTCAAATCTAAAGAGCCAATACCCCTTTGTGACCATTGAGGGTTAATAGGGTCCCACATTGCATGCTACGAAACGTGAGTATTCCACCCATAACGCTATGATCTGTGATAAGTCTAATGTTTAGCATTGGCTTATGAATGCCATTTCCCATAGGCTACGAATGTTGTGTGTATTGGAACAATGATTTCTTCACATTTCTTGGTGATTACTTTTCATTTGTTGTGTAGACATTGATTTCAGGTAACATTGTTCTCCCATATAGATCAGTTTATACCAGCTTCAGCACATACCAACACAGATCCTGGTCAGTGATCACAGTGAACATTTTCCCATGCTTTTTAACCACAGAACCCAAGAATTGTAATTACCAAATTGTACCCTGATTTGGTGGATTACGAGCAAATGCTTTAAGCATTTGGCTACCCCATCGTCTCACAGTGCACATGAAATCGATCCTTGGATGCCCATTAGCTGTAGGCAGTGGGATTGACCTGCACATAACGTTTTGGATAAAACACAGACACTCGAACAGAAGGAAACTCAGCCAACAGAGTGAGTGATGTTAATATATGTAACCTACCCAATAAACATCTGTAGAAATTAGACTGGGCATGAACATGACGTGACAAATTTTTGAATAGGCTGTTGGATGTGTTTGTGTAACCAATGCATTATAGTCTACTTAATGATATGTATAAAAATAATGTACGTGTATCTGTATGGGTTAATATTAGGGTTCTTGGATATGTGTGCACCACACTGACACAGTATAATCAAAATGGGTGATTCTTGACGTCAAATAGCAGTACCTGCTAAATGGAACTATTGCATGAATGATTTTCTAAACAGCAGACAGGTGATATTATATTTTCCAGGAGAATACGAATGATTGGAACCTGGTACATGGTGAATAAAAAAGGTATTACTATTCTAAGAACATTCAAGCAATAACACTGCGAGAGACACATACTTCATACTTTGGGGTGGGTGGGTGGGTGGGTGGGGAATTCAACTTTGGTACCGGTGTGATGAGTGAACACTTGAACCATGAGGCTACCCAGCTGCCTCCTGAGCACAGTGAGAAAGGTTTAATAACGTCCAACAATGGTATAAACACGTAACCGGTAGGTACACACACTGGCACTAATTACCAGAACAGGAATACATTGGAAACAACAGCAACCACTCTTTAATTGGCTCTTTCGTCATCCGCGTGAAAAGTCAATAGCCACTTGAGAATCAGCTCTCCTGAATTAAGTTTCATATCAACCTGGCAATTGGTGTCTCAGTCGGATTTGTCTGCAAGCTCTCAACTCTCAACCTATTGTGCTCAACACATGATGTCAATGGAAAGATGAAACCCCACAGAGCCAATGACTATCGTTAAGTATGGTAATGGAAAGTGTTATTTTTACAGCCTCTCTTTGGACCTGTTCCCTTGGGGGCCATCTTTTGTATCTGTCGGGAACACAATGGTATTTCCCATTGTTACGTTCAGACAGTATTATGGCTTCCTTTGTGGCAGGCAATGCGTTTGAAAAATGCAGGACCGCTGGCATGGGCTTCGTCGAATAAGAATCTACTTTATTACAGACTAAAAAGATTAGGAATTTTCATGCTCCTGGTAAAGGAATTTATCAAGCTTATTGGGGATACATTGATTCTCAGATCATGCCAGGGATTGGGAAGATTTGACAATGACTTGTCCACAGGTCTTCATTTGCATTGTGATTGACGGAGTTTTGCTGACCACACTTCTTTATTCTGGATACCTGAATAAGGAGGAAGTGATTGTAGGGTCCTTGACCACATTCCCTAATCCTGTTGTTGTTCGTGCTTATTTTGATATATGTGTTAAACTGACCATCAAAGTTCATGTTGGACATAACATTTGACCTATTACTATATGACTCCAGAACATCTGGCAGGGTGATTTTGTGATTGAGGTTAGAGGGAGGGGTGTAGGGTGAGGGTTGGGTGCGGGGAGTGATGTGTGGTAGGTTAGATACAGTTTAACCGTGTGGTTACAGTAAACGGATACAATTTGTTATCCGGCTTGAATTATTTAAAAGAATAACTTCTGTATTACTTCTGGTTGACGTTTTCACCTCCTAACTACCTCCTAACGTCAGTACTAAAATGGAATGATAAATGATCTCAGTCTCTCTGTCGTATCCACTATCGACTGTGATAAAAATATAAGACAACCTAAGCCATACTTCTCCCCAATGTTCTGGAGAATTGTCTCGCCTGATGCCCCTCTCAGACTCGCTGCTGGCACTTTAAGTGAAACCCTAAGTCTACACTCGACCGCTTGTCAGGCCGTAGTCCATTTCCACTTCAACTCTCTGCCTCAGTTAAGCCGAGGTGATCGAGACACGGGCGGAGCATGTCACCACGATCTCCCAGCTAAAGTTTCGTCTGATAGAGACGTGTTGGTCTTGTCATGTTTACATTGCTCATGTCTGATTTTGGTTAATATAAGGATGCCATCGATGGAACAATGAAAACATATATGTAAGGTCTATGCACTATCAGAACCATGTTTCAGACATTAGGCGTTAAGGGAACATAATGTTTGATCACTGATAGTTCAATGCTTCATCAGCAACTGTGCATCGTCGGAGGATCAATGGTGGTACCGAGTGTCGTGTCTTACACTATATGTGATTCTTCAAAAATTACAGACGTTTACAAATTGCACAGTTAATTATTTTTTTTATATCATTAACATTGTTGATCTCAAACAAACATTCACCCAACCTCACGGCACCAATTCCGTGAAATTATATATCTCTTGTAATCTCTTGTAAGAAACATAGCAATTAGAAATGCATTGCACAGTGATAGTGAGTGGGGAGGGAGAGGGGGAAGGGGGGGAAGGGGTAAGTGTCAGCTTCTTACACTGAAAGCCCGGGTCTGTGCCATAAAGAAAAAACCTGAAGTAATATTTGTGTGCTGACAAGGCAACACTTCAGTTCATCTCTGGACACACCACCGCTAATTTACGACTGATTTGTATCCACCGCCCAAATATTGATGGATATAATTTTAAAAGCCGCGTATCTTTCACCGACTCAAAACGGTCTTCGCAGTTAGGAAACGTCACACGTAATATACTGAACAGCAGGAGAGACGCAAGTTTCGAAATGAAATCATATTAACGTCACCGTTCATATTTATGTCTTCTATTTAAATGCTAGACAAGCCGCCATATTGCTGGAATATTGCTGATTGCGATGTAAAACTAAACTCACTCACTCAAATAGTTGACAAACCAAAAATCCAGAGATGCGGTTCTTTGGCTGTTCAGTATATTTGTGTGAGTGAGTGAGCTGGTGAGTTTAGTTTTACGCCGCAATCTGCAATATTCCAGTTATGTGGTCTGTAAATAATCGAATCTGGACTAGGCAATCCACTGATCAACAGCATGAGCATCGATCTGCACAACTGGAAACCGATGACATGTGTCAATCAAATCAGCGAGCCTGACCATTCGATCCCGTTAGTCGCCTCTTACGACAAGCATAGTCGCCTTTTGTGGCAAGCATGGTTTGCCGAAGGCCTAATCCACCCCGGTTGCATATTTGTGTGATGGCAAAGAAGCAATTCCGTTCATTTCGCGGCATCCCTAGCTTTAGATAAATTGATTTCTGTCCACCGATATTGCTGCACTACTACGAGAAGAGGTTTAAAACCCACATGTCTCAGTTCCACGTCAAATGGCAAACACAAAATAGTGGCATGCTTACCTAAAACAATTGCTAACGTCTTCGTGGCTTTTCTCTCACGTTTATTTGACGATCTCTCCTTTCGTTTCCGACTAGTCCTCATATGAAAATTAAATTTTGTCACACCCTTTTTGTGATTTTCCTTCTGATTTTTTGGTCCGGCTGCTCCGGCGGCACGGCCACTAGATCGACGTTTCGTTGGCGTGGACCCTTTTGAAGCACCAGGTGAATTGAAGGGCGTTTCCGCTTCCGTTCCAACACTCTGACCGGAAGTAGTAGCAAGTCCATCAGCTTCCTGTTTCTCCATAGCTTCCGCTACGGGATTGGCTATAAGCTCACCTCCTACATCGTCGTTGTGGATGATACCGTCATCGGACCCAGGACTTTTGGGCCCGCTACCGTCGTTCCCGCCACTTTCGTCTTCGTTGTCATGAGAATGAGAGTCCGACGCGGAAGGAACGTTTGTAACCGAGGTATCGTCCACAACCGGAGGCGCCAGTTTATGAGATTTATTCGTGTTATAAGAAGCTACTTTACCGTTATCCATCCGAGCCAGCCCCGTGGTTACCGTGGGCTCCGACGGGGCTTGCGTGGCTTGAGTATTTTCTATGACACTCTGGAGCGTTCTTTTATCAACGGTTTTGATCTTTTTGGCTCTCATGGCCTTCTTTGCTCTCTGCCGCAACACCCGGTATATTCTCCAATAGAGAAATATCATCATCAGTGAGGGGATGTAGAATGAACCCATGGATGAATATATGAGGAAGTCCGAGTTAAAGAATGTACACACACCGGCAATGCGTTTGTCGGAGTAGTTGACTCCTAACGCAATAGGCGCGGCGATCGCTATAGATATTATCCATGTCATTGCAAGCATAATAAACACACGTTTAGAGTTTTTATGCTTCGAATACTTAATTGGTTGAGTAACAGCGATGAATCTGAAACAGAAGAAATAAGAGAAATTAGAATGACGCAGAACTCCGATTATTTAGAAAATATTGTTTTGGTGTAATTGAGGCACAAATAATTGTCTCAAAGTTGTAATACAATATGTCGTATATTAAGATAATGTACGTTGAACTAAACTAGTATTTCGTTTTTGATTCATTTACCTTTCACATTTTGGATAATATGGGGAAGTGTGTAACTTCTATCTAGAGGGTGTAAGTGAGTTTAGGTTTACGCCGCTTTAGCAATAATCCAGCAAAATCATGGCGGGGGACACACGATATGGGCATTACACATTGTACCCATATGGAGAATCGAACCCGAGCATTCGGCATGACGAGCGACCGCCTTAACCATTAAGCCACTGTGTTTAGAAGAAAGCGTCTGTATCCTGCACTCTTTCAGACTTTATCGCCATTTACTACACGATTGCATTCCTGAAACTGTTCTAGGCAGCGTTAAATACAACCTTTTCACACAACCTGCAACTCACACGTTCATCCTACTCACACAACGTGCAACTCACTCACTCATCCTACTCACACAACGTGCAACTCACTCACTCATCCTGCTCACACAACCTGCAACTCACTCACTCATTCTACTAATAACTTACGGCTTAAATGTAGGGGCATCAGTTATATCCATATGGGTGTTACGTGGTCAGATTTGATTATATTTTTTGTCTCTCGAGAGCTGGTGGGGCAGCTTTTGTTTAAAGCCTTCGCTCGTCACGCCCAAGACTCGGGTTCGATTCCGCACATCGATACAACGAGTGGAGCCTATTTCTGGTGTCGCCAGCTGCGATATTGGTGGAATATTGCTAAAAGTGGCGTAAATCTAAACTCACTCACTCACTCTCGTTACTGGTAGTTCCAATCTGCTGGTTAAATTTTAAAGGCTTTGATCAAATTTCTGAATTTGTCACTTGTCAGAAAGATGCAAGGTTCATCAAAAATTCATTTATTCCTTGACAGTTGTCTGTCACGACAGTCAAACATTCACCCGAGATCCTTCTGGTGTAGATAGCGGTTGCAAAGCAGAAATGTCGATAATAATAATTACGATACATTTTTTTCTGATAAATATCGATATTGAACCACAATTTCATGCTCACAACCATCGATCCCATCACCTGTTTAACTATCGATTAGGAATATCGATTAAGTTGCAGACATTCTCAAACCTGCTTGTCCCTGTTGTACACTGTAAATGCCAGAGTTAATTAAACTAAAGAAACATTTACCACGTGACCAACAGTAAATTTCCCCCAGGAGCTCACAATCATTCTGTTGCAGTATCCGGTAGATATGTTTTAACTCATTTGTGATTTTGCGACTAAATCAATTTGTCATTTCAGACGCGCCCTGACAGACGAGACGAGCGCAGGTAGAAAATGACAGAATTGATCAAACATATTTTTAAAAGAATTCCCCTCGGTGCGTGACATTAATGAGAATTCACTGTAGGTGAAATATGTACAGAAAATAATACGATGGATCGGTCGCACGTACTTGTGTGCTGGCCTTGATTAACACTCCTGTTGTCAGTTCTTAACATTTGAGCTACAACACATCATCTGAATCTTTATTTGCATGAATAAAATATTTGAATTGCCAAACCTTTAGCTTCTCAATGTAATACATGTCTACAAATTTCACCAAATCTTCAAGGAAAGATTAATGTTTACAATTTTTAAGGCACGACACACTCATTTATTTAGAAACTAATTGTTTCCTTTAAAGATCCCAATACCTGACCATTTCAAACATGCCTTTATTATGTGCAGTGTTTATATAGGAGTCACCACATTCACAATTAATCTTGTATATCACTCCTTTAGGTGAAACCTCTCGCCCAATTGATATCCACGTAAAAGAACATAAAACCTCCACAGCCAAAGCAGACAGCAAATGAACTCTCTCAGATCATCAACAGAAATTCCCTACCCATGAAATCAGGTTTGACAACGTCGAAATCCTATCAACCAAGAATCAAGACTTCACAAAAAGAAAACTATTCGAGGCCACAGAAATCCGCCACCACAAACCTTTGATCAACAGAGACCAAGGATACTACATACCATCAGCCTATCAAGAATTAATCAAACAATAGACTCTACAAAACAACCAATTAATTCCTTTGTTTATTGGCTTCATCACAGTCTCATTTGTTGCAGCTAGTCTCTCACTGGCCTCTCCCTTTTATGTACCAGTAGTTATCCGATTATTTCGTTGTTGGTAATGCTAATCCGCTGTTTGTCAAAACAAAGTATTTATATATACTTCTTATCATCTGGTTGTGTTCACTCGTAGCTTGATAACGATATAAGGAACCTACGTCCGAGAGTCGCTGTATGCAATAAATAAGCAGCTGTCATCCATAAAGATATAATGTTTCATTTTTGAATCACCAACTTCAAAAATGAAGATCAAACAATAAGGCACGACAGGTATATGTTTAATGAGTCGTGATACGATAAATATATTTGCAGTGATTCGTGATACGATAAATATTATCTGCAGTGAATCGTGACACCATAGGTATATCTGCAGTGAGTCGTGATACGATAAATATTATCTGCAGTGAATCGTGACACCATAGGTATATCTGCAGTGAATCGTGACACCATAGGTATATCTGCAGTGAATCGTGACACAAAATGTATATCTGCAGTGAGTCGTGATACGATAAATATTATCTGCAGTGAATCGTGACACCATAGGTATATCTGCAGTGAATCGTGATACGATAAATATTATCTGCAGTGAATCGTGACACCATAGGTATATCTGCAGTGAGTCGTGATACGATAAATATTATCTGCAGTGAACCGTGACACCATAGGTATATCTGCAGTGAGTCGTGATACGATAAATATTATCTGCAGTGAATCGTGACACAATAGGTATATCTGCAGTGAGTCGTGATACGATAAATATTATCTGCAGTGAATCGCGACACCATAGATATATCTGCAGTGAATCGTGATACGATAAATATTATCTGCAGTGAATCGTGACACCATAGGTATATCTGCAGTGAATCGTGATACGATAAATATTATCTGCAGTGAATCGTGACACCATAGGTATATCTGCAGTGAATCGTGACACCATAGGTATATCTGCAGTGAATCGTGATACGATAAATATTATCTGCAGTGAATCGTGACACCATAGGTATATCTGCAGTGAATCGTGATACGATAATTATTATCTGCAGTGAATCGTGACACCATAGGTATATCTGCAGTGAATCGTGATACGATAAATATTATCTGCAGTGAATTGTGACACCATAGGTATATCTGCAGTGAGTCGTGATACGATAAATATTATCTGCAGTGAACCGTGACACCATAGGTATATCTGCAGTGAATCGTGACACCATAGGTATATCTACAGTGAATCGTGACACAAAATGTATATCTGCAGTGAGTCGTGATACGATAAATATTATCTGCAGTGAATCGTGACACCATAGGTATATCTGCAGTGAATCGTGATACGATAAATATTATCTGCAGTGAATCGTGACACCATAGGTATATCTGCAGTGAATCGTGACACCATAGATATATCTGCAGTGAATCGTGATACGATAATTATTATCTGCAGTGAATCGTGACACCATAGGTATATCTGCAGTGAATCGTGATACGATAAATATTATCTGCAGTGAATCGTGACACCATAGGTATATCTGCAGTGAATCGTGACACCATAGGTATATCTGCAGTGAGTCGTGATACGATAGGTATATGTACAATGAGCTGTGACTCGGTTTTAGTCCCCACATGGGAACAATGTGTGAAGCCCATTTCTCGTTTCACTCGACGGTTTGATTGTACGCCGTCAGTATTTCAGTAAACTCACGGCGTGTGTTGTGGCTGGAAAATATTTTTTGTCAAAACACTAAAAAAATGGATCACGTAGCGTGATTGTGTGTGTTGAACTAAACAAGCATTTCCGTATTTCGCTTCATTTACCTTTCAACATTTTGGATCATATTGGGAAGTGTGCAACATCTTTCTAGAAGGTGGAGTGAGTGAGTCTTGACTTTTCGCCGCTTCAAGCACTATTTGAACAATATCAGAATGGGGGACACGAGAACTGAACTCATGAGAGGAAACGAACCCGTGACGAACGAACGAGTGTGATAAGTACCTACCTATCTACACTAATGGCGGTTAAGTTGAGGATGGAAGCGGTACACGCCATGACGTCAGCAGCGACCCAGGCGTCGCAGAGTATGTCGCTTAGCAACCATATGCCACTCATCACCTGCAAAATAAACAAGTCAGGAGTCTTTTAAACAGCCGATACACATACAATGATTGGATACTGATACTCGAGACAATATGTTAAATTAATCTATAGAAATTTGAGTAAATTGGTTGTGTTTACTCCTTTGTGAATAGTATTCGGATCAGATCGTGTCTGTTGGGCCCACAAGTTTCACGAGGATGTCTATATTGCGGGAAAACCAACATCTTTACTCGCAAATCTGGTATTCGAACTCGTCCGGATCGCCAAAGGGACGCAACTCTGGTCGGATAAACATCGCGACGACTGCGCCACCAATTCCGACACATATGTGTACCTGCCACATCATTGTAAATAACCAAACAACAAGAAATCGCTTTTTACATATACAGGGTATTTTTCAGATTAGAAAATACAGTGCAAGCATGATATCGTTATGAATGTCCTAATGTGCTCGAAAAACATATTTCTTGTGCCAATGTCAGTAGGTATAACTTGTAAAACATGCAGGGAAAGTGCCAAACATAACATCACACAATGAAGAAATGACCACTCTTAAAGGCCCGAGAAGGGTTCTGGGTTAGAATTGATCTTCAGTAAGCCATGTTTGTCGTAAGAGGCGACAAAAGGGATCGGGTGGTTTTAGTCTGTTTGCAGTGAAAACGTACCGATGAATTTCACTTTAAACAAAAAAGTAAACCGAATAAAGTGAAATCAAGATTGCGAATCCCCATAACTTTACATTGACAATTGAACATTTAGAACACAGAATTTTATTCAACTAAAGGTTCTTTAACAAACGATAATAGTTGCTTTATTTGTTTGCAATTATGCACATTAAATAAAACATCGAAAACAAGTTGGGCTGGTCTAAGTTAACGGTAACTAAGTACCGCGTGTGCATTTGTTTCGCTGTTCCAACAGCCGTGCTTCCCCTGTGTAATACAAACCAATAATAACGACATTAATTTATGACTGTTTGTAAAATAACCTTTATCCTAAATTGAATACAATTCTGAGGTTTACATTGTCAATTGGCAAGGAAAGATAATGAGGACTCACAATCTTATTTTCACTTTATTTTACTTACTTTCTTTATTTATGATGAAATTCATCGGTAAGTTTTCACTGCAAACAGGCTATGGTTTCGCTGACTTGTTTGACATATAGCATAGTTTTCCAATAGCATACATCGATGCTTATGATGCCGATCACTGGATTGTCTGGCCCAGATGCCATTTTCTACTGATTATCGCCATATAGATTGACTATTGCCGAGCACCACATTCAGCAATACACCAACCAACCGAATCGAAAAAAACTTGGTGCGTATCCAGATGGTATAATATCATTGTGTTTAAAAACTGAAAATAACAAGTGCGTGTAAAATCTAACTTTGTGTAAATAAGAACCAATAAGTCAACCAGTCTTCAAGAAAGGGACAAAGGCCTTAGATGGGAGGGTTGGGGACAGGGATGGGTGTAATGTATCCGATCCTTTAAAAAATACGGTCGTTTACAAAGAGTGCACTCTGTTATTTTGCATAGTTAATTAGAAAATGACTGAAACCTTCTTCGTGCCCGAAAGGAATTTCTAAAATCATTTACATTCACCCTACCACATCGCACCAATTCCGTGAAATTATGTCTCTCTAGTAGTAACAAGAAGAAATATCGCAATACCAAATACATTGTAAAGTATCAGTGAGTGAGTTTACTTTTACGCCGCTTTTAGCATCGCAGTACTCCAGCAATATCACGGCAAGGGACACCAGAAATGGGTTTCAAACAATGGGAACCCACGTGGGGAATCGAATCTGGGTCTTCAGCCTGCCGATGGAACACTTTAACTATTAAGTTACCACCGCCGATCACACACTGTACCCATGTGGGGAATAGAACCCAGCTCTTCAGCCGACGAGCGAACACTTTAACCAGTAAGCTACCTCGCCGCTCCAGCCCAAACACAAACGCAATGAATTTACAAAAAGTTTCATTAATCATTTCATAAATAGCATATGTCCACATTTTAACAGCAACAAAACTTATTTTAGGAACAAAACAAATTTAGACAAAAATTTACAAATGCAATTTTTTGATAATAGAAAGCCGATATGATGAACACATTGTTGCGTGCTGGCACATCAAACACAACCTTCCTTCACTTGGCTACATATTACTCCTACCTGATCAATATCTTCGTGATTTGACACCGCAGTGAAAGCCAAACTATTTATTCTCAACGAAAATAAAATGTATAAAGATATATTCGCTTGGCTGTGGAGAGTACATGTGCTCATGAAAGTATAGAGACCCTTTTACTTGACTGAGAAAATAATCTCTAAAGTAAACCACATCTGACTTCCATTTTGATCGGCGGGGAAAGATGATCTGGAGTCAATGACAAAAGGTTGAAAACGTAAATACTTAGAAAATATGCCCCGCACGAGTACAAGTTCGTGCTTCACGCGTGTGCTACGAGAAGTAATATTTGATGAAAGGGCTTTATTTAACGTGTGCATTTCACTGAAATCGACAAGGATCAAGCCTTTGTAATCATCTTCAGCTTTGATATGTTCTTTTCCGAGAACATTCAGATGTGATCACGCTGCGAACCTGATATTGGGGGAAAATAGATTTTATGACAAAAAAGCATGATATTTGAGATGAAACGTACGAACATGCATCATATGTGCTAGTGGTTGAAAAACAAAAAGAAATATAAAAGGTATCTTCTCTCGTCAAGGCTGATGTTTGACAGACTGTAGGCTATTTCCATGTCATCTATCCCTGTCATGTCAATATCAAGAGTCAAATGACTGAATCTGTGGATTTTGATAATAAAGACTCAAAGTTCAAATCACACAGTTAACGATGCTGATCCTTGCTTTGGGATATTGTTGCATTAATCTTTACGACTAATATTTCTACATAAAAATAGTTAAAATATTGATTTTGGATAAGATTCCCATAGTAACGATACGCTATATTCCTAATTGAATGTTTTGTTGGCTATGAGTGTTAAGAGAACCGTTTTGGTGGTTTAGGCATGTCGAGGTGTGGAGGGGCGCGGCAGGTCAGATGGGGTCAGGGTGGGACAATTCGGGGTGGGGAGGGACAGGCCAGGTGAGATGGGTGAGTGAGTGACTTGAAACTTGCTCCGCGTTCAGTATCACAGCTGGGGACACCAGAAATAGGCTTTACATTGTATCCATATGGGGATTCGAACCATCAGTGGTGCGGGCGAACGATTTAACCACTAGGCTACCCCACCGCTCTAGGTGGGATTTAACATTGCGCTCAAGACTGTAATATGTGACAGCCTTTTGTACGAGTGCATGCGTGCGCGTACGTGTGTGCGCACGATTGCACTCGTCAGGGTGAATACAGGGTTTACCGGTAGCCTTTCATGGACATCTCGCTCAGATGCAGCCTGCTAACCCCAAAGTAACTGGTCGTTTTATCGCCTCAATGCCAGTTGCAAGACAAGGAAACAAAAAGTACCCCTTTCTGATATGAGGCTGTCGAGGATTCAACCGCCGATTCTTCGATCTTCTTTCGGGGGTTGGTAGGGTACTTTAGTGGTCAAAGGGTTCGCTTGTCACGCCGAAGAACAAGGTCCGATTCGATGGGTACAAACATGTGAAGTTCATTTCTGGTGTCCCCGCCGTGATATTGTGGCAATATTGTCACAAACCACTTACCCATCTCGTTTTACGGACTAAATAACAATGGTGTCATTTTTGAGTGAGTCAGTTTAGATTTACACCGCTTGTAGTAATGCTCCATCAATATCGCGGCGAGGGATACCCGCAACACCAGAAATGGACTTTGGACAGTGTAACCAAATCGCGAGTCGAACC
Organism: Haliotis asinina; assembly: GCF_037392515.1. Classification (NCBI taxonomy): domain Eukaryota; kingdom Metazoa; phylum Mollusca; class Gastropoda; order Lepetellida; family Haliotidae; genus Haliotis; species Haliotis asinina. The sequence continues at coordinate 32,374,188 of NC_090280.1, forward strand.
CGGATCATCGGTGTGATGAACGAACGCTTTAACCACTAGGCTACTACCGTACCTCCTGTTGGGCGTGTGATCACAACAATGCAAGATATCGTGGAAGTCAGGCAGCTACCTTGTAAAGAATAACAAAGAACACTATGATTATCACGATATTATTTTCCTACTCTTTCACCAAAAAAGGTTCCCCTGTCTCCTTTATCTATTTTTAAAACCTCTCCGGGAACAGGAAATGAGTTCGAAATGTTGGAAAATGCATTATAGTAAGACCGCTTTTTTGTCTGTCCAATTTTCTTTTTTGTCATTTTTGTAATGAGGCAAATGACTTTTTGCATTATATTCTATTCTTTTATATCAGAGCAAATATCTTTGCTAATGCGCCCATCACATGTTGGCTTTGGAACATGTACTGGCCGACTGAATTCCCAAGACTTCCGCTATTTCATTAAAAAGATGGGGGTTTTTTTGGTTTTTTTGTCATACTTTGGAATTAGAACTTAAACATGAGTGAGTGAGGCGTTACGTTGCGTTTTGCAGTGTTCAGCAATATCCATTAGATATAGTGTAGTGGAAGGGAAATTCTCTTCGGATTGCCGTATATGTTCGGATCCCACGGGGTCACAACACACCAGAGCCGTGCTCAGAATAGTACATCAGCAATCCATGCTTATCTTAATGGGATCGGGTTGACATGTCATCGAATCCAAAACTGCGCTGATTGTGCTCATGCTGTTGATCACTGGGTTTTCTGACTCGATTATTCACAGACCGCTGGCATATAGCTGGAATATTGCTGTGCGCAATATTAAACATCAAACACACAAAACACGTTAAACCATGCTAGCTGTTTCCGAATCTTTTGCGCTCGGGGTTAAAGGGATTAAACGTCGTTCGTCTCGGATCTAGCAAACAAAATCTTAGTAAGACTCCGTATGACAATGTACACAGCGGTACGGTATTAAAGACCGCCAGGACTCTAGAACCTGACCAGTGTGCTCTCCAGACAGACAGACACACGCAGACCGGCGCTTCGAAAGGCAGATCGTGAAGGCGATTACAACTCGTCTTCTCTTGACGAAACACAACAATAGAAACGCAAGGAAAAACTTATTCAGTAATTACGACTCCTTGCCATTGCGTGGGGTCGAACAATTTTACATCCATGTTTAGACGGGCTGTCTGGGCGTCTCCAATTTCGTCAACATCAAACGAAATCATATCTTAGTATCCCTCTCTGAAAATGGAGCAATTTTCTCATTTTGTGTAATTGTGTCTTTCACGGAGGCGGATGCGCGCTTATGCTTCTTGAAATCTCAAAGACAGCAGTGAGGTCGAACGAGCGCCATTTTGCTTTTTGGTCACCTCCATGAGTAATTGCCGTCAGGGAATCCCAAGCCTCTGTGCAATGCATATTGTTACAGACAAATATCAAAGTATTTGTTGATTGTGTCTATGAGGAGTGGTTTCGGGGTAAAAAAGCAAATGTAAAACGTTTTTTATTCGAATGTTTTTCGGTTTGTTTACGACGGATTTCGTAGAGACTATTACATATTTCTTTCTTCGATATAAACTTCCGAATGCTTGCCTGCCTGAAAAGCGGGTGTTTGTAGGTTGTAGGATGTCTGTCTACTGCCTACTAGAAAGGTGATGGTTGAACGCGAGGGTTGAAACAGAATAGGACACGTGAAGGTCCCGGGTAGATTAGGCCTTCAGTAAGGCCCATGCTTGCCACAAGAGGGTTTTGGGTGGACAGGTTCGCTGACTTTGTTGACACATGTAATCGTATACCAGCTGCGTAGTTCTTCATGGTGTGGGTCACTGGATTGTCTGGTCTGACAAACCTGATATGTACAGGCCGTTGCCATATAGCCGGAATATGGCTGAGTGCAGCGTAAAACTAATCTCACTCATTCAACACATCAATATCGCGTACAGATATTCATTTCTATTATTTCTATTCTATTATTGTCAACGTGACAGCGGCATATACTAGCGTCCATGCTACCCGGCTTGACATCATTGTGTTTAAATGTTTCATTGTGCTTACTGGGTATACGAAAAATGTTTTTTTTAAGAACCGACTCCATGATAAAATGAAGATTAATGTGCCGGCAGCGAGTCGGAGCGGACATGAGAGACAATTCTCCAGAACACTGAGGAGACATGTGGCTCAGATTGCCTTGTATATTTACCACAGTCGACAGTGGATGCGACAAAGTGAGTGAGTGAGCTTTGGGGTAGGTGTGAGTCATCATCATCATCATCATCATCAGTATTACTATCACCACCATAGGCATCACCACCACCACCACCACCACCACCACCACCATCATCATCATCATCATCATCATCATCATCATCGCTATCAGCAGCAACACCGTCGTAAATACCATCATTCTCCAAGTTCATCATCTCTTTCAACATCACCGCAATCGGCATAAACAACTACAACTTCGGCAGAATGTAGTTTTGCGAAGCTCTCTTAGTTGTAACATAGGCCTATGTGTCCGAACTTAACAGTAAGTTAAGACTTTCTTAGCGCTAAGAGAGCTTCGAGAGAGTAGGCCCTGGATCGTACCTGTCTCACGCGTATTAAACGTGCGACATCATTCACAAGAATCATCTTTAACGCGTTTACACGTAGGATGTAATCGAGATGAGACAAGCTTCCATCACACTTTAGACTTCCCCAGTACTCATCACGTTATATAGTACTCTATCTGAAAATCTACACGCTTTATTTGAAAATTCTGTCTCCAGGCTTTGGTTTCTTTACACAACATCAAAGCCAAGACTTCTTTCTTTCCTCAAAAATCTTAAAATATTTAACCTTTTAGCTGCGTTTCTTCTGGGCTTCCAGTTCGTGGCTTGAGAGTCTTGTCTTCAGCCTGTCACTTCACTAAGTGGATTAAAGCTGCGGTTTCAGCAACAAAAGACATTAAAAAATTGGATTCCTTTAATCAGATGGAAAGTATTACTTTTTCGCATAATCTGTCTATCTCCAAATCATCGATAACATATGGGCATTTTTAAAACCCTTGCCCATAATGGCAGATTGTTCTTTTCAAAAACTCTTACCGTCGTGAGAAAAGTGACGACAGCTGTATAAGTAGCGAGCGAAGTTGAGTGTAATTATCGCTACAGCGAAATAAATGACTACTTTTGTGTGTTCTTTGGGGGATATTCTACTTTAAAAGCCGTCACAGCTGCTTGTTCACTATGGATAAAGAAACCTATTTTCATTTTTTCTATTTTAGTATGTATCCTTATTGTCCCTTATGATTGAAGGCCTGTCGATACAAAAGCATCTGCCGCTTGATATACTGGGTGTTTTGCCAGAAGTGATTTGTAGGAAGTTCGTAACCGATGCTTTTAAAAATATTTTTCTAATTATCGGATTCGATATTTTGTCAGTATTTTTGTGATAAATTTGCTTAAATCACACGATGTTTTTAAAAGAAATGGTCATTTCGGGGGGAAAGGGTTAAGGCGCTCGTTCTTGACAACTCACAACGGTACGTGGGGCGGTGGGGTAGCCTAGTGGTAAAAGCGTTCGCTCGTCACGCCGAAGACCCGGGTTCGATTCCTCACATAGGTACAATGTGCGAGGCCCATTTTCTGGTGTCCCCCGCCGTGATATCGCTGGAATATTGCTAAAAGAGGCAAAAAACCAAACTCACTCACTCACTCACAACGGCACGTTGTGTGGTAGTACCATTCACGACCCGTGTTGAAACTGGTTTTCTGTTACCCATGCTTGTAGTAAATGGCGACTAACGAGATCGGGTGGTAATCGAGATCACGATTGTGTAGACAGATGCTCATGTTGTCAGTCACCTGATTGTTGGGTAAAGGGTCATTTACTTACAGACAGAAAAAAACCCCAAAATAATATGGAGACATATCTTGAATCATGTCCTTTGATGCAATATTGTGTAAATTACGATTCACTCACTCATTCAGCTAAGCAATGGTTTGGTTTGAAAAACTTCTGTTGGGTAAAACAGATAGTTGGGTTTGAAAAAATCTGTTTGTCACTGGAGGTCGGGGACATTGCTTTAAAGAATTAAAGGTGGGAGCACCAAATATATTTATGATGAAATATGTGACGAGTGAGTGTGTTTTGTTTTGCGCCTCTTTTTATAACTCAGTTTCGGACCAACATGGGGCGCTTGATAGCCTAGTGGTGAAACCGTCCGCTCGTCACGCCGAAGACCCGGGTTCGATTCCCCACATGGGTACAATGTGTGAAGCTCATTTATGGTTTTCCCCGCAGTGATATAGCTTGAATAGTACTAAACGCGACGTAAAACCATCCTCACTTACTCAGGTTAAGATGATGTCAGACTTTGGACATTGGATTTACGGAGAGACATGCGACTTGTTCAGAGTCTCAGGCAAACCGATCAACCCAGTGAGCAGTTTTAGCACAACTCTGAGTGAGTGAAATATGTTTTATGCCGCATTGAATTGCAAGTACATACAAAATATTTACTGGCTTAAAAGAGGCGGCATGTTCATATATAGCATATATTGGCACAGATCTACTGCTTCCATGGACCGAAAATCTTGTGTAAGAACCAAAACCGTAATATCGAAGAATCCCGGCAGAAAACATTCACTACATGGCCATCACCTGCTTGAACTGAACACCTTTAAGAACATGTTTCCAGTACAAAGGCGAAAGCGAGATCGTTAACAGATTTAAATGTCGAAATCGCGAGGACGCGATATCGTCCCCAAGAGCATTCCGTACTTTTACAGTCTAGCTGGATCTCGCCTGTGTAAACTTCCTGCAAGTTTGCAGAACATTCTCCTTGGCAAGTAAGTGGAAAAAGACCATTTAATTTTGAAGCAATATCGAAATCGTCAGACTATGTCATGTCCAAAGCATTTTAACATCACGGGGCACTAAGTTGCACATTGCTAATGCCCCAAACAGCGTTCACCTAAACCAAACCTCATCGCCAATATTGAAATGCGACGGAAGCCATTATGCGAGTAGAGTCGAGAACAAGTGTTCCCCTTCAAATGGTCTAATAGTTTAAACCTGATCGCGAAAAGTGACTTTTAGCGGAACAAGAGAGTTCAATAATAGGCTGTTTTCCGAGATCGACAAACCCATTGCACTGTCCACAAGCGACTATTAAGCAGCGGCAGTAAAACGGGATAAAAATAGCCAAGAAAATGTGAGAAAAATTCAAATGACTCCCAAATTGTTTTTCATGCTGTCGCGGGGTCGAATAGAATAACGTTCCTGCATTACGTCAACTAGAAAACGGCTTTTCGCCAATTAATTTCCATCTTCCTCGTTCGCCGAATTGCCAATACACTTTGCGCTGTTTTAAAGGACAACAGTAGACCTAAAGAGACGGGCGACCAGTCAACGACATCTGTGCAAACTAAAGTTAAAGTACCCAACGTATTGCAACGGCACCAATGCCGGCGTTTTTTTACCCCTCATAACCTCGATAAGCTTAGTCTACAAGGAAATGCATGCCGTAATTGACTGCAGCTGTCAATCAAGCCCTTTGATTGACAACTATATATGGATTGTATAGGTCACTTGGGGTGCTTGGCGTGCACTTTTTCGTATGATGTTCTTCGTATGCAAGTTCAGGTTAAAACTTTATGAGCGGGAATTTCAATAAACGTGATTTTAGAGAAAGGAACGGAAAATGGCCATTCTTATATATCGTAAAATTCCCATTTTTCCAACAACCATAGTTATTTGTGGCGTCATAAAGAGGCATGGCGTCATTAAAGGTGTCACCGTGACGGATATCACGTCCAACGTCACCACTGTGACAATATGAACAAATGTTCAACTGTAAATTCCCTCATCAATGAAAACTGTCGCTCCCTGTCATGATGGAATTTAAGAATAAATGCAGTCACCAGCGGATACCTCGAATTCAAAGGTATCGCGCATTTTACTTCGTTAGAACTGTAGTTATATCATATGCATTCTAAATGAAACACATACCCTGTGGCCGGGACAAAAAACAATCGAATTCGTCACATCTGTCAGTTCCTAACAGCGCGTTCGTTATGAACGTTGTTTGGCCAAGCCTGAACACATTAATCTGACAATTACTCACATTTTAATTTGTTTCAAACTGTCAATTTCAATGAGCCTTAACGCAGACCGGAAGAGCCTGTGCGTCTATGGAAACCCCGCTAAAGCACAAAATCAATCAAACATTCCCAAATATGTCTTATTACAATCTTTGCACACAAGGCTACGCAGGTCACATCTTTTACTAAGGACATTTGTCTTTCAGAATTGCTGGTTGAATGGTGGACGTCGTTGAAAAATGCAAACGATGTTGGCTAGGATAAGCGATATTACGATAGGTTATTGCGATACAGCCCAATACGGTATAGCAATAACACGACATGATGTAGCGATAACGCTTGAATTGTTGAGAGCGATGTAGTGATGGCCCTCATCAGCTGTCATAAGGTTGAGAAAGTGTGTGAGTGAGTTAGTTACAAATTACGCATTATTATGAATATTTCAGTAATATCACGGCGTGGGACACCAGAAATGGGCTTCTCACCTTGTACCCATGTAGGGAATCGAACTCGGGTCGTCAGTGTGACGGGTGAATACACACTCACGAGGCTACATAACCACCCTGCATAGAGTACGAGAGAGAATGTGAGTTTAGATGTGTTCATTCCTCCAAATATCAGCAAATGTAGTTTTGACGGGATATAATCATCAGTAAAACACCATGTTTTGCCGTATCCATTTCAAAAGTTATTTCCCTTTCGTTGCAAAACAATTCGTGTTTGCGCGCAGTAAAATCGATTATCTAATAAGATCTGTCATAATAACCTCAGGCAAAATCATTTGTTGCACTTATATTTGCTTGATCAGTTTTCTAAGTATCAGTGTCTGGATGAAATATTGTGATTTAGGAGGAAAGTGTTCTTGAGGTAAACGCGCAGATGTAGGGGACGGTGGATTAGCCTTTAGGTTAAGGCGTTTACTTGTCACGGTACGACCCGGGTTCGTTTCCCCATATGGGTACAATGCGTGAACACGCAACATGTTCCACCAAGAAAAGAGGGGCGGTGGGGTAGACTAGTGGTTAGAGTGTTCGCTCGTCACGCGGAAGATTTGGGTTCGATTAAATGTATGGAGTCCATTTCTGGTGTCTCCCGCCCTGATATTGCTGGAATATTGCTAAAAGCGGCGTAAAACCATACTTATTCACTAAATCACTCATTCAGTCAAACAGATATGTAATAAATGTAGTGTATGCGGTACAGACAAGGGGTGGCTTTTAAGAATTTTCTACAGATGTCTGTGTCGGGCAAAAGGTGAGAGAGCGAGCTTTGTAACTATTACGCTACCCGATCAGTCAAAACATCGATGAAAAAGATACAAATGGATCACTAAAAGTCACTTAGAACACCAGGTGTTCGCGAAAAGTGTAAGCGAATCCTGCTGCATCGGTAGCATGTTTCACACAATTTGCATTTAGGGCTCAATATTATATAAATGTGAACGACTAGTGCTCGTATGACGCTACTAATGGAATCGGGTGGTTAAGCTCGGTGACTTACTTGACACATTTAATCGTATCTCAATTGCACAGGTCGGTGCTCATGATGTTGATCACTGGATTGTAGAATCCCGACTCCATATCTTACAGACTGTCGCCTTATTGCTGTGATATATCTGACTGCAGCGTTAAACAACAAACAAACAAGCAAACAAACAAACGAGAGATCACTCCACAGGCATGAATGACATTCAACGACATATGAAGCGTTTCTGACCTCATCTTTTTATATTTCATCAGTAGGCGCTAACTTATTATTTAAGTGGATTGCATGAAATTACCGTTCATCCTAATCCGCCAACTTTGGCTCATCAAGGATAGAAACGCTCCTGTGGAGATTCGGAAAGAAAAAAATCCGCAAGTAACTTTTTATCTTAAAGCCAGCTATGCGCTTCCCTGTCGTAAACCCCTCTGAATCACTTCATCATTGCCGACGTCATATTAGTGCACACGGTTCGCGTTCTTCACCTACATTTTAACTTATAAAAATATAATAAGCTGCCGTGGTGATTTTCTCATGGAAAATAATCTACTTGGCGCTCTAATCGAGTACCCTGAACTTTTTGCACGCTCGGTACGATCTGTGTTGTAAAAAAAATCTGATTTCCTCTGATTTATGTTTGCACATGATTCATGTTTATTTTTTATATTTTTGTAAGGAATTAGCTCTACAACCGTCTTTGGACGTAGGGAGCTGTTTTCACAAAGGAAAAGGATACATAGAAAGATTCCGAGAAATATTCCTAGCTATATAGCAAAAGTCGGTTCTTCATAATGTTGATTTTCACGTCTCTAGCAAAAGCTTTGGTACATTAAAACCTCCCACATGACAAGCGTACGTTGACTGGGTTGCTGATGACCGATTCTAATCAGGATCTTTGGAAATTCTTTCTGCCACTGTAAATTTTTGATAACATTTTGACGACATTCAGATTTCATGTGTTCACTCTGTTTTGTCCGTCGGTATGTTTGATGAAGATATGTCACATCCTCTGCCAACCCATCACATGTATTAGCTTTCACGTTTGAAAGGCATTACCACTTGCGTGACACAGTGACGTCCCTTGAGTGGTTGGGGATCCGCTGATGGCAGACTCACTCAGTTTCTCCCTACTTGAACGTTTCGATCTGTAATTGCTGTGCTGGCATAATCCTATAACTGGTTTGGTCTCTATCATTCAGTCATAAGCAGCGTACATGCAATGACTCAAACACTCACTCAGAATTTATATAAAAAAATATAAAAATATACCCCCCCCCAAAAAAAAACCAAACTAACTGGAATAAGAAAAGATACCAACATATAATTTGATAATCTGGGCTTCATTTATGCGCAGACTCGATGGACTTGTTATTGTTGCTGCTCCAATGAAATGACAGAGTGCGTGTTGCCCACACAGCTCTTATTAAAATTCACTGTCCTTTTTTGACAATGGTGATTCGTAGGGCTGTGTCGATACATGGTAGAAAAGAAAAAAAATCGATGCGTAGATAATATGTGTGGCTATCGATAGTTTAGCAACTGACTTTCGTCGATAAATTTGCCACGCAAAGTGTGTATTAAATATACATGTTGTTTTGTGTTGTTTTATTGTTTGGGTGCATCTTCATTGAGTTTATGTTTTAACTGTCTTTCTGACCTGGGCTTCAGGTTTCTTGTAAGTAATAAAAAGAGACTAAATTATTTCAGCTTGTCTTTATTGCATACTAACTATTCATTCATTTGGGAAATGGCTTGAAATGAGATAATTCAAGGAGAGAGAGAGAAAAAAAAGCCTCAACAAAAAACTACCCCCCCAAAAAAAACCCCCAAAACAAAACAAAAAACAACCCCAACTAATGCAATATTATTGCAATAATTGGTGACAATAGACTATCGTTATCGCAATAGCTGTTTGCCCTCATCAGTACCCCTAGTGGTGTGAGGTTTTGTAATGTCAGTGATTTGGACTTGGTACTTTGGTCTTTAGCCCGGTAGTGTACGTAACATAGATTTGGTCTTTAGCCCGGTAGTGTACGTAACATAGATTCCCAAGCGAGATTATCCAGAACATGTATATACCCTACTCTGGTTATTTAACACACAGCACCAATGACCTACAGACGATCCGCTGAATGAGAACGTACACGCAGCCTTGACCTTTGGATAGAATTACGTCAGCGGCAAACGAAAACCGGGAACATGCAGAACGTAGGACATAAGTAATGTCTCGTGTTCTTTTCCAAAAATATTCGGTGGAAATGTCAAAGGTACTCTGCAAGCGAACGAGATATCCATCTGGTAGGGACTTTCATCTCTCCGCCAGCCATTACGCTGTGTCATGATGGTGTGCTACAGTGACAGTTGCCATGGTAAACTAATAACCGTTACTTTGTTTTTATCCTAAGAAGACGGGAGAAAATAACGTGGCTTTTTGTGATATACTGGCGCCATTGAAAAATTCATATTGGACGCGAGATGGTGTTTTACGTCATATTTAGTGTTGGGACACTTATATGGTGAAGTGTATGCGTGCGCGTGCGTGCGTGAGTGTGTGTATGCTTGTGTGCGTGCGCATCTCTATGTCTTACTTCTTATATTTGTCCGGACTAATGTCGGTTTCATAGAGTTAGTTCACTGAAAAACATACCATTCGCATGAGTGAGTGTGAATATGGTTTGAGTGTGAATATGGTTTGAATGTGAATATGGTTTGAGTGAGTGTGAATATGGTTTGAGAATGAATACGGTTTGAGTGTGAATATGGTTTGAGTGAGTGTGAATATGGTTTGAGTGTGAATATGGTTTGAGTGAGTGCGAATATGTTTTGAGTGTGAATATGGTTTGAGTGTGAATATGGTTTGAGTGAGTGTGAATATGGTTTGAATGTCCATATGGATTTACGCTGCTGTCAGGAATATTCCAGCAATATCAACGCGGGCGACACCAGACATGGACACCGCACTGTGTGCCCAAGATGGGAATTTAACCCATTCGTGACCATTCCTTGTATCCCCTGTCGTCATATTACTAAACTAGACGCGGCCTAAAACTATACTCATCCAATCACTGTAATTATGAACTAAATGACAAGGTGCACTTAAAATCAATGTCATATTCTTTGGAAGTTACGCGGAGAGATTGATTGCAGTCATATCGTGACACTAAAATCGACATCGTGTCAAGACTTAGTTCAAAGCCCGCGTCAGGGAGGTAAAGATTTTCCTGTCATTTAATCGTTTTGAATTACTCTGTCAAACACGCTTTTAAGAAAGAAACAACCAATTCCCGCATGGCGTTCACCTGTCACTCACATGGGGCGGCGTCACATGGGCCGTGACAGACGTCAGTTTCGGATTTGAAGGTCGGTCAAAGAAAACGCTTAATTTTAATTACTGTTAGTTCATGTGGTAATTTAAAATAACAGTCAATCTGGGTCCATTCAGTGTTTCGTGGCATCGGAGTTGCCTTCTCTGTATTCTCATTAATTTCTAATGTTCGAAAAGTAGGTTTTTCGTGGCATGGGACGTGGTATGGATTATTGTTGTGCCAGCAGCTGCAGCAACAGCAACAACACCAACAACAGCAGCAACAGGAGTAGTAATAGCGGTCCTGTTAATTGTGCTGTCAACAATATTTACCAATCAGGCAAGTTTATTTCCCAATTTAAGCGGCAAGGCCCATATTACAGTTGTGAGTGGTAAGTAGCGATAGTAGCAGTAGTAGCAGTAGTAGTAGTAGTAGTAGTAGCTGCACCATGATCTGACACTGGTAACGGTTGCAACAGCAGTTAAATATCTGTACCTTCGCTTCCACTCTTCCTCGACAACACAGTGAGCGCCAATATGTAGCGGGCATCAGTTACTTCCCTTTGAACACAGTCGTGGCGTTTTGCATTCATGGGGGAGGCGATACGGGTTTTCAGCACTGGTCGGATGCGTCAAATTTACATGACATATCCCATTAGCTGAACTCAAACAGCAAGTAAGAACCTTTCAACTGCTCTGTGTTCAGAACATTATATTCTTCTGCCCATGTGCTTGTACAGTGAGATGTCATCTGTGGCCTTTAAACTAACAGTTCATGACTCTGAACAACCTTGAAGTTTAAATGTCTTATAATTACATCCCCTAAACATCAATGATTTATTTCTGTTCATGTCCTCTGTGTTGGTGAGAGAATGTGCAGGAAATTTCTTCAGGGATAACTGACAGTTTGCAAAGCATAAAACAGTTATGAAATTACTGACATTACGAGTGTTTCCGATCTAAGCAAATATCTGTCCTTATGAGACAGGTGGTTGTGTTGTGTTTACATACAAACCTGATCCCACCGAGGTGTCTCAAACTTGAAGGCCTTCCGTTGTTTTAAGACCTATTTTTAGGATTCATTTCTATAGTGTATGTCGCCATGACTACGTGTGAAACTGGCAGACGACAAAACAAGTTGTGGGAGAAATTATGGTTAAACAAGTTTGCGTCATCTTACGAAACACTCACACAATGGGCAAATCCTCCCCCAACTGCAGATAAACCCCTGGGAATGTGTATTGTTCACATGAGTAGATATGAGTGGCTGGGTACATATTTTGTCACGTATACAGGATTTACCAATGTCATTTCGAGAATATACAAATGAGGAAAGGCTTCTCTTTCACCATTCCCAGTTCACATGCACGACAAACGGCATACCATTGTACCATCGGGAATTGAAATCGTGGCCCATTAACGTAGATAAATGGGAAAACATACTGTGCGTTTATTTTCAAAGAGTTTGGTTCACTCACTTGCTAATTATCAAGGTTCGGTGAGAGCACATCTAACGTTATGCATTTGGAGTCGAACGCCGTTGTGTCTTAGCTGAAAGAATCTACTTGAGTATATATCCGGGATCCACACAGACGCAGTATGAAGATTCGCAAAGTGACAGATAACAGTAAGTTCAAAACATGTTTTTACTGTAAATGCATCCTATTGCGTGAACGGCTTTCATAGAATCAAACCCTGCCCCTAATCAGTTGTCAGACTTCATTGCACACCGAGGCGGTGGGGTAGCCTTGTGGTTAAGGGTTCGTTCCTTACGCCAAGGAAACGGGTTCGATTCCCAACATAGGGACAACGCGTGAAATCCATTTCAGGGATCCCATGCCGTGATATTGGTGATGTTCATGTTGTCAGTCACCTGACTGTTGAGTAAAGGGTAACTTACTTACAAACAGTAAAACAACAACAACAACAACAAATAAAATAAAAAAAATAATATGTAAACATATCTTGCATGTCCTTTGATGCAAGAGTGTGTTAATTACGATTCACTCACTACTTCAACTAAGCATTGGTTCGGTTTGTAAAACTTAAATCTGTTTGTCACTGGTAGTCGGGGACATTACTTATAAAGATTTAAAGATGAGAGCACCAAATGTATTTAGGATAAAATATGTGATGACTGAGTGAGTTTAGTGTTACGCCCGTTTTATAACTCAGCCCCTACCATAAGATGGGGCGCTTGGTAGCCTAGTGGTGAAACCGTCCGCTTTTCGCGCCGAGGACTCGGGTTCGATTTCCCACATGATACAACGTGTGAAGCCCATTTCTGGGATGTCCAACCGCGATATTGCTGAAAGATTGTTTAAAGCGGCGTAAAACCATACTCAGTCACTCTCATTGTCCACCAACTTTTATTTGTTTTTAGAATTTACTGAGTAATGTGTTTCAGAAATGTCAAAGTATTTCGGGACAAAATATCAAACACGAATCGTCGAACGGTAGAAGGTAGATCAGACAACCTCAAATTTCTCATCTCGAGTGCAGATAGTTACTATAGAATCTATTATCGCCTGTCGAGATTGAGGAGCTTGAAAATAGATTTGTGCTTTCTAATTTAAGGTTACCTTTAAGCATTTGAGAGACTTGACTTTTCAGTGATAGCGTTTGTCGACATTACTGAATACAAAGACATTGTAAAATACTAGAAAAAAAAGTGTTCATTAATTCTCGTAGCTCCGTCTTTCCGCGTGCACAGCTGTGAGACTGACATCACGTGATGCGGATTGGTATGACGTCACATTACAGTGGATGACGTCATATGACCGCGTATCAACTAAAGTTGTTATAATGCATAGTCAGCAAAAAACAATTCGAAATCAATTTCAAAATGTAGTGCTACGTAACTACAAAATTCGAAGTTTATAAAAAGAACTTCTCAGGTAAACAATAAAAAAACCCGATCTACTTTGGAATATTTCAAGCAATATTGATGTGTTAAAGGCTTTTGTTTTTTTTTCCTGAGTTCAGATCGAAAACCCACTCAAAATATTACACATAAATTAGAGTGGTCAGATCTACAGGTTGCGTGAGAGTAGTTGTACGTTTAAACACCAAATGTTCAAAATGACGGCGGTATTCAAATAACCACTTAAAATGCTTCGTTTCTTTGCAATCTTAGACTGCAGAAGACCTTACGAGACTAAGAGAAAAAAAAGAAGTTGGAACGCTATAAAATCTTGCTGGGTTTAAATCATATTTAACATTTTTCAGCAAGTCAGATTGGAAAGGTGTCAAGCACGAGCTCCTTTCTAGTGTCCCTTACCATGATATTGCTTAAAGCGGCGTAAAGCCATACTCACTCAGTCAGATTGGAGAGCACGCCAGTTTGGGTTGCACACCGTTTGAAGTTTTATTTAAATTACCGTGTGACCCCGATTATCCAGACAACGTTGTTTTTACTGAATTCGTACGGATCAACAAATACCCGGATTGACTAATCATTGCCACTATTGACTTTAAAATGTGTGTGAACGTCACAAACAAACGGGGTGTCCGGACTATAAAGGCTGCAAAGTTTATGGTACAGAGTACATCGATGAACGTCACGAATTAGAATCAGGTTGATTAAGTGATATGGACCCAGTTGATAGCTGAACATCTGGCTCCGATTTCTCGAAAGAAACTTAAGTTTTTACTCAAATTTCAAACTGAGTTTGACAATTTGAAACTGATATATAATTAAATCAAATGCATTTTTTGACACAGAAAATGCCCAAACACCTAAAGCAATATATTCACAAAACGCAAAGTGTCTACTATTTTTGAGTTTAATATCAATTTCAGTAAATTCTGGGAAATGTATTTTCTGAAATTTGTAAAAACTCGAACTTAAGTCAAAACGAGAAATTGGGGCCTGAAGTCTGCACCGCTCCGGGAGAGCTGAGGTAAAAGTGCGCTAGTAGTGTATTTACAGGGTATACGTTGTGTATACTCTTTAGTATGTGAACCGATATTTATGAGCGCACGTGTGCAAGTGTGTGTGTAGTTGATTTCACTCTGTTTGAATTTAACGCCGCACTCAAATATTCTGGATCAGGCAATCCAGTGATTGACAGGACCTGGGATTGACACGACTTGGGTGCGTCCTGGTTTTAGAGTGAGTATTGTTTTACGCCGCTATTAGCAACACTCCGACAAATCAGTACCCATGTACCCATGTGAGGAATCGAACCCGAGTCTTCGGCGTGACGAGCGAACGCTTTAACCACTAGGCTAGCCCACCGCCGAAGGTCGCTCTGAGTAGAGAATGGGTTGGATTCTAAATTGCTTTTACATTACTTCATCCAGAACTTACGAGCATGAGTCCCGGCGTTTGCGACATAGATCAGTATATACAGGTAAGCCCACGTGTAGGCTAATAGTAAATCTAGGGTAACTGCTTGGTTGAATCTGGATCGGAGCCCGAAACGACTAAGGTAGGCAACTCTGTACGGTGAAATGATCACTGCGTTACCATGTGTCCTCAAGCAATTGTGAGGTCAGTTTGAGTGGGTCATTTTGATGACCAGTCATCGGAATAATGTCTCTCCCTCCAGCCATTCTAGCCGAGCGAACTCGCATTTAATATGATAGTTTAACGCCTCGTTGACATTTTGACAGATATTATCCGATTGCTGTTGAAGCTGAGGAGCTAGGATATTTTCAGAAACTCCCACTAGGCCAACGAGCAATGGCTTCTGCACAAGTGCAGTCCCACATCCAACCGATTCCGCAGTTGTGCTACATGTTTCAGTAAACGGGAAACAAAAGAAGCCATACCTCTCTATATTTTCAAATGAAAACAAGTACCAGTATAAAAAGTTACCCACAGTCAATGAAATTAAACTGTGCAGCTGCCTTTTAAGCATATACATGTTTTGTCAAACGTCGTGGTTTTATCACTGCAAATACTCTGTGAAATAGTAAAAATACTTTTACGCCGCTTTTAGCAGTATCCCAGCAATATCACAGGTGGGGTAGGAGGTGGGAAGCAATGGGGCTTGTCATATAGTTCCCATGCGGGGACTCGATTCCGAATTCCAGGAGCACTGTGACTTTAGTAAGTTTATCAAATGTGTTTTGCTGTTATTTAGTTTTTCACTGACAACATCCATGTCACAGTTATGTCATGTTTGTGTAGGGTAAGAAAGTACTATCAGCAAAGGTTGAAGATGCCATTCAAGACTGTTGTGTCGTGTTGTGTTTGACAGCAATATCCCAGATAGAGCGACGGTCTGTAATTAATCGAGACCAGACAACCCAGTGATCAGCGTGAGCATCGATCTACGCCACAGGACTACCAAGTCATTTACCTCTTAAGACAAACGTGGGTTACTGAACACCGATTCTAACCGGATCTTCGCGGGTTCGTTGTGGTATGTATAAATGCGTCAGCGTAACCATGAGAATAGAAAAAAATGCGTGTCACTTTCATAGTGACGGGTACGCTTTCAGGTTGTGCTAGAAAGATGATATCACTTGTCATTTATATAAAAAATGGTCTTACAACTGCCTCTTAAGATATTTGTTAAAACATTTGGTTCCAAGGTAAATGTTACCTGCCAGACAGCTGCCGTTATCTTAACGCAATGGTGAAGCTGACACCGAACAGTTCTATGAATAAAACAATTTGTAAACACTATCCGTTGCCGAATACCACTTACACCGAAGCTGCGTGAACACAAACGATTTATTATACATCACCAAGACTGTAATAAGACTTTTGACAATAGAATATATTCCGATTCTTAACGTTTCTGATATGTTCCTATGCGTCTCAAGTTACAAGCTGCATTAGCGCATATCTCAGAGATTGTCAGTATTTGGCTGCAAATATGGAACTGTTGTAGCGACATGTTGAAGCAGTGTCTGTATTGACCAGCTGGACACGACCCTGTCATTCATATTTGTTATCAGACTTGGATGGGATCACGAAATGTTGTGAGTGATTGAGCTTAGTCTTATGCCTCACTCATCTATGTTTCAACTACATGGCTGTCTATAAATGATCGAGTCTGGACCACAAAATCCAGTGATCAATCATGGATTACAGAAGATCAGTTCTAACCCTGATCACAATGAATCTCGAATGCTAGACAGTACATGGATTGTGTCTGCCGACAGTAAACTGGCTGAAAGGAGCTCATAAATAGTTTTCTGCTGTCCTAACACGCCAGTGTTATGTTACAGACAAGGTTATTGTGACAACTATGATTTGCATTAATATACCACGCAACGACTTCAACTTGTGAAATGAACAGGTGTTCGTGTGGAGTTGGAGACTGTTATTTCACAACTGTCTATTTAAATAAATGAGTGAGTGTATTTTTACGCCGCATCTGGCGGAGGACACCAGAAATGAGCTTGACACTTTTATCCATGTTGGGAATCGAACCCGGGTCTTTGGGGGTACGAACGAACTACGAACTAACCACTAGGCTACCCCGCCATCCTTCACACAAATGAGGTTTGAGGGGTCAATATGTCCACATGGTGCACTAGTCCGTGTGTTGTACGAATACTGGATTGAACATATACATCGTACCCTGTAGACATCACTTGCCAAAAAAACCCCACCAAAAAACAAAAAACAAACAAACAAAAACAAACAATCAAACAAAAAAACAAACAGAGATCAAGCAGAGATTAAATGAAATTTAGTAGTTTTCAGGAAGTCGGATTTCGGAGCACGCCATTGCCGAGTTTTATTCCAACTACAATGAAGAATGTCAGTGAAATAGTGAGTTTGGTTCTACGCAGCGTGTAGCAGTATTCCAACAATATCATCGCGGGGGATACTAGAACTGACCTTCACACTTTGTTTCCAAGTGGGGAATCGAACCCGTGCCTTCGGCGTGACGAGCGAACGCTTTAACCACAAGACTGCTTCATTGCTTTGACACCACTTGAACACTTTGTGCTGTTATCTCTTATTTTCTGCTTGCAAATTATTTTAAACTTTTCTAAGTTTATAGTTTTGGCATTTTATTCCTTTTTATTTTTACCTTGTTTCAATGCCGTGTGTGTGGGTGGACGCAGGAAGGACGTGGATAGTATTTGACGAAGTGCTGGACGTTGTTTAAATACAGCTGAAGAGATGATAGGTTTTGTTTTAGAAAAGTTGAAATGATTTAAGCTTTCGTCTTTCCCCACTGTTAAGGAATTTGAAGAATTTCATCGGATTTGAATATGTATGTCAGCGCTTTGTGCAGATGAAAGTAAATTTGAATAATCTAAACAGCGTTCTTTTCAAACAATACTCGTCTAACACGTCGTTTAAAACGGAAAATGAAATTGAGTTTTTTTCTGATTTCAGTATCACAATCATATTACAATAAATATGTTGATCTCATCTTTTCAAAAAAGCATTTAATATTTTATTAAACCATGCTACACACACTGAAAACAATTGATCACATTGGGGAAAAAACTGATGTTGATGTGTTTTTTGAAATCATATTTGTAAATTTGTTTTATGAAATTTCATTTGCAAATAAATTGCTATCAGAATATTTCTGTTCCCGTCAAAATTGTTTATTTGTATTCTAACTCCATACTCAGTAATTTTCCATTTGTATTACAGTGGTCTGTTAACATTCAAGTTTGGACCAGACAAGCCAGTGATCAACTAACAGCTTGTACATCGATCTGCGGAACTGGTACGTGTCAGTCAAATAAGCGACCTTGCCAACACGAACTCGCTAGTCATCAACAACGGGTCTTATTTATATACAGTCTCTAGTTGTTGAAGATAATCCTACCCACATTTGTTGAAAAATAGAAATGTCCAAAGTGGGTGAGTTTAGTTTTACGCTATGTTAAGCAATATCCCCACATAATATAACGGCAGGGGACACCAGAAAAGGGGTTCACACATTGTACCCATAAGGGAAATCAAACCCAGGTCTTATGCGTGACTGGGGAACGTTTTAAACACCAGGTTACCCTGCCGCCCTAAAATGGTCCACATATGTTTAGTATCCGTTGGCTATAGACTTCGAAATAAGCTCTTCATTACCATGTAGTGAATATAAACAATGACAGGAAAACGTCACCACTAACCTGTTAGCGACAGACAGGCAGCACAGGATGTATACTCCTCGGGGAGTTGAGAACGACTTTTCAACCCGTACTAATCCATTGATCAGGAAGTACTGATGTAGCGCTGTGAACATTCACTTGGTAAACGACACCTGGCACGACATTAGCCGACCTAACACGGTACTTTTAAGTCTTCGGAGAAGACGCACTATTGTGAAGTCGGCAGAATCAACATGGCACCTGAATGACGCTGAATATTATCAGTGCGATGACGTCACCAGTGTTATCAGTGCCTTTTCATTATCAATGCTAGCAAAGCGATGATCTCAGATATAGAGAATACTATACGACCTTTCGTGTAATGCCATATTTATTAAACAAGGTAATGATATGGTATCTAACCAACGAAAACGCGTGAGATACGAAATCTTTCGAGAGTTTAATAAAAACGGTATTTCACGAAGAGAGTTTGTATTATGTTTATTACTCTCCAACAAAAACCGATAGAGACTGCCTACAGTATGATGACTCCCAGCTTTCCTCAAGTCAAGCAAGGTCTAATACCACTGTGATCGAGGTATTAGCATCGTGACGTCATAATTATAACGATTATGACGTCTCATGTTCGGCTTCACGCGATGTTACTACACAATGTGTCAACGGGTGAGTAATAAACGCCACTTGTTTATAGGCGACTTATTCCAACATATCACCGCTTTGGTCACCAGAAATGAGCTTCACACACTGTACCCATGTGGGAACCGAACCCGGGTCTTCAGCGTGACGAGCGAACGTTTTAAACACAATCATCAACACCCAACATTTTTAAGTCGTATCGAACAGGAACCAGACACCGATATTAAAACCCACACTTATCAGTTATGAGAGGAGGTATTTTTCCACGGTTATTGTAGTGAGGAACGACAGTATTACTTGAAGCTGTGTCTCACATGTCTAGATAAAGATAAGCTGAAATAAGGTTTAATATCGTACTTAGGATGTTTCGCTCGTATGGCGACGGGCAGAGGTGTGTATGTGTGGCTGCTTGTACTACCCAAGACTTAAGCTGGTTTATAACGCTAGTGCTCTGAGACAACATGCCGCAGTTAAGCAGGAATACCCCACACAGACACTGGCACCGAGCCGACCAGTCCGTGTTATACCTATTAACGCCGAGCAACAGGCAGGGGCCAACAAATACCATTTTAACGTGTTATGGTTTGACGCGGCTGGGGATCGAACCTACGGCCTTCATCACCCCGGGCGAACGCTTTAACCACAAGGCTACCGAACCGCCCCCCAATCGTAAGTCATATCGAACACCCAGGCTCCCTCAGTCTACCTCTCCACGGACAGAAAAAGATACTACCTACAATGATCTATAACGAGATGAGACATATCTCCACGATTAGTGTAGTGGCGGTATAATTTGAACTCGTCTCTGACATTTTGAAACTCAATATTTCAACGAATGAAGCTGAAGTATTATTCGGTAATGACAAAAAACACACACAAAAGATTAATTACAGACGAGGACGCACGAAAAACTCGCTATACTTCAGAGAAGTTTGCAGATTTCGTTTCATCTTAATAGAACAAAGCGCAGCCATTAAAAATTGTTTGATGGAAAAAGGGTTGGGCTGAAAGCTTTTAATTTCCTCGCGAATATTGCAATCCGACAGCTGGGGGCTCCACGTACTTACATATAAGGTCATATGTTGGAAGGATCGTTTATTCACCAACTTGAAGTTGCTATAAACACGATAATGTGTCGACATGACAATGTTTAAAAGCACTTTTCCTTTTTCCTATGCCAATCAATGTTCAAATTGCTTGTCAAATATGCTACTCAAGACGAAGTTGTGGGTTTTTATACAAACGATAACAGTGGGCAATACATCGTAGTTTTTCACAATACAGTGTACGTATACTTTTCAAAGCTGTAGGGGAATGTTTAATGGAGGAATTTATTTCAGTCGGGGTGGGAATTTAGAAAATGCTAATAATCACACTGTCATATGTCGTGATAGCGGATTATGTAATTCTTAGCAGGGGCTGCCTTGTTTTTGTTATTAGCCCTTACTATGGAAAAAGAATTTGGGGAATGTATAATGGAGGAATTTATTTCAGTCGAGGTGGGAATAAAATGTTAATAATCGCATTGTCATGTGGCGTGACAGCGGATTATGTAATGCATAGTATGGGCTGCCTTGTTTTCGTTATTAGCCCTTACCATGGATAAGAGTTTGGAGAATGTTTAATGGTGGATTTTATTTCAGTCGGAGCTGGAATTTATACAATGATAATAATCACATAATCCAACGTGTCATGACAGCGGGCTATATAATGCATAGTATGGGCCGCTCTATCTATGTTGTTAGCACGAACTCTGGATATAGTTAACTGGATGATAATTGAGAACTGGTCGGCATGAAATACGGCATATCTGAAGAAAACATTTCGACGTGAAGGTTTGGTTTGTGGCATTTGATTGGTGATTTTACAGGTCTTCACTCAATTCCACCTGTTCTCGCTTTATATCGCTTTTACAGGGATAATTGTGAACGTTTGAGAAGCCCCCCAAATGCTACACAGGATAATTACAGAAATCGGAAGCACGCACAAAACGTAACCCGCTGCCGTAGTTATGTGTGCCGGCCCCTTCAGCCCAGCCCAACACCCCCCATCCCCAATCCCTCCGCCTTCATCTCTACTCACCACCCCTCATGTTTCATCGGGTCAGTTTTTGAGGGGGTGAGGAATCAGCCACCGTTCAGAGGCACAATTCAGGGGGCACGATAAGGAAGGTCGCCGTCCATAGATGGTTTATTTTTACTTCTAAAAAAGACCATGTGAGGGGAAGATTTGAATAAACGTAAAGTGATCAAATGTCATCCACTGGTTTGAAACGTACGATGATGTGTGTATAAGCAAATTAATTCTATCCTTGAAGTCATATCTATTCGTCACATCCACCCAAAGTGTTACGAATTCATATTCAGGGCAAACTTCAGAGACCCGCAACGAGCATAACACCATCATCACAATTAGTAATCTTAGCACTTTATGAATACATTATCAGGGCGTCTGTACAAGCACGACAAGCCCTAATCGAGCATATGTCTCAAAAGTGTATCCAAACATCGTTGTTACAAACTTGTCCACATAATATCTTTCTTTAAATATTTCTAAATCTGCGATCGTTTACATTGGTAGTTCTGGAAATGAGAATGGATAAACATTTGTAAGTGGACATACGTGAATCATTTAGAAGTGTCTTGTATTTCATCTGTACATCATCTCACAGTCAATGTTGAAATCGATTTGTATGAATGACCCTCCAAACGTGTCCTGCTTTAATTCTTCCTAAACTACTCGGACGTCCAAATGTATCTTTAATTCGTGTCATTAGCTTAAATGCGTGATCGATAGCGACGCACTGGATACGAGACGTTTAAATAGACGGTAGACGGGATTGCATAGCGAAAGCTCACTTTCAATTCACGTCCATCGAAAAACGAGTGTATATGTAGCAATAACCGATTTGGATCGGGCATTAAAGTGATATATAAGGGTTTTAAGCCCTATCGTAACCCTTACGTAAGTCCCATGTGCAGTTAACAGACCGGATTGCTACTTATTTTCAGCTGAAGGAAAAATGCTCACGGTATTTGAGTCAACGGCTGTGTGTTTGGAGCATGTTTATCACCGTATGAAGGTTTAAGAGACACCTAGGGAGCAGATGGTTCCATATTCAAAGTGAGTGAGTTAGTTTTGTTCTACGCTGTCTTTAGCAATATTCCAGCAATATCACGACCAAAAAATGGGCTTCACACGTTGTAACCATGTAGGGAATCGAACCCGGGGCTTCGGTGTGACGGGTGAACGCTTGAACCACTAGGCTAACCACGCGTTTGACGTTTTTATCAACATTGCTGCAATATAGACCCGTGTACTTTTAGATAAAGGAATTACGTAAATGCCCTTCTATACCTCCAGCGTTTCATGCATGATAAATAATCTTGTTCTAATACTGTATTATATCGAGACCCGTGAAGGTACTGTGGTAGAATAGGCCTTCAGCAACCCATGTTTGCCATAAAAAGCGACTATGCTTGTCGTATGAGGCGACTAACGGGATCGGGTGGTCAGGTTCGCTGACTTGGTTGACACAGGTCATCGGTTCCCAATTGCGCAGATCGATGCTCATGTTGTTGATCACTGGATTGTCTGGTCCAGGCTCAATTATTTACAGACCGCCGCCATATAGGTGGAATATTGCTGAGTGTGGCGTAAAACTAAACTCACTGACTCACTCACGTATTATATCGACTTGAAACTGATCAACATTTGTAGTCAGAGTTGGGCATCTAACCTTTTCCCAAGGAAATGACGGCTTACAGTGAAAAGAATATATAGCGTACGTTTTATGACTTACTGAAAATGTTATAACGCATTGAAACTCGAACGCTGTACAGAACAAGTTGTGACATGCTGAACGAATCGTGTGGCTAATTGTTTAAGGCGGCAATCAGCAACATTCGAACTATATTGTGGCGGTCTGTAAATAATCGAGTCTGGACCAGAGAAGCCGTTGATCAACAGCATGAGTATCGATCTACGCAGTTGACATGGGCCATCCAAGACAGCGCGCCTAAACACCTGATGCCGATCGTCGCCTCTCTCGACAAGCAGAGTTTGTTGAAGATAAATTCTAACCCGGATCTTCATTGGCCGAATGGCATGGTCTTGAATTACATTGAACACAAGAGAACGTACAAAGAACAATTTTAATCATTCGACGAACCATTTAGTAGTGGCGTGATGGCATGCTCAACGTTTGAAACGTCGGTGAATGAAGTGAGGGGGATAATTTGTACACCCCATTTGCAAACTCCCAGCAATATCACTGCTGGGGACACATGTGGGGAATCGAACCAGGACCTTCGGCGTGACAAGGGAACGCTATAACCACTAGGCTACCACACCGCTCCCACCACACCAAATGAAAGAGATTGGAAATCAGTGCCGAATAAAAGATATAGATCTATCTCATACGAAACGCTTTAGGACATATCGGACATAATACCGTTGTGAATGAATTTTAACGTGCTGAAACCATTATGAAATATTGAACTTGACTATATTACGTAGTGGACGCGTCGTAACGTATGGAAAACAAGAACATGTATCGGACACAAAATAACGTCCTGAACTATAACGTACTATAAGCATAATGTAATTTAAACGCACCATGGCGTCACTGAACGCAATGTAAAGTACTAATCACATAGTTACATACTGAACGCATTAGGAAGTTTTAACGTACTTTGATCTATTGAATTCATTGTGACGCATTGAGCGTGTTATATTAAAGCCCGGATATTTTGTAACCCCGTTATTGTGGACCCTTAAGTTTTGGAAATTTGAGGGTTGATGACGTAGCGTAGTGGTTGAGGTGTTCGCTTGTCACACCGAACACATGGATACAATTGTGTGAAGTGATTAAGGTGTCCGCTTGTCACGCGGAACACATGGATATAATGTGTGATGTGGTTAAGGTGTTCGCTAGTCACACGGAACATACCGAACACTGGATACAATGTGTGGCGTAGTTAAGGTGTCCGCTTGTCACACCGAACTCATGGATACAATGTGTGAAGTGGTTAAGGTGTTCGTTTGTCAAACGGAACACACCAAACACATGGATACAATGTGTGAAGTGGTTAAGGTGTCCGCTTGTCAAACGGAACACACCAAACACATGGATACAATGTGTGAAGTGGTTAAGGTGTTCGTTTGTCACACCGAACACACCAAACACATGGATACAATGTGTGAAGTGGTTAAGGTGTTCGCTTGTCAAACGGAACACACCAAACACATGGATACAATGTGTGAAGCCCATTTCTGGTGCACCCCGCTTCGACATTGCTGAAATGTTGTTAGACGCTGTGTAAAACTAAATATTTTATTCATTCAGGTTAAGAGGGTGGCACTGTATACAATGTATCACCACCTTTATTTCAATCATTTTATATCTAATTATTTCCAGGCCACGGCACAAAATAACGTTCGTCACTTTTGAAATAGGCTTTAGTTGATTAAATGAAGAACCTAGATCAGCCTCATGAGCTTGAGTACACAGCATTGGTTTGATGGGTTGTTTTCATCACTACTGTACAACGACTGTAAAAATATGAATCTGGTCAGTACAATCCAGTGACTGACATCATGAGCATCAAACCACAAAGCTGGTATGCGATGATGTGTCAACTAAGTAACCGAACCTGACCTTCCGATCCCGTCGAATCTTTGGGGACGTATTGGTTGCTGAACATCAATTCTTACTGGGATCTTCAAGATGAATTACATATAGGTATGAAGATCATACATAATTTTCTTCGGTCGGTGTTACACGGGCACTTTGTGCCTTGTTACTGGACTATCGAATAAGTGACTGTATGAGATTAGTTTTACGAAGCACTCTGCAATATTCCCGCCATATGGCAGTGATCTTTTATTAATCGAGTCTGGATCAGACAATCCAGTGATCAACAGCATGAAGATCTATCTACCCAACTGGGAACATATTACATTAGTCAACCAAGTCAGCGTCAGAAATTTGTTTCAAGAATCTGTCTGCAAAGAACATCAAAAGAGTGTCTCTACACGCGTCGCTAACAGAACGCGGGATTTAGGCGAGGTGAGCGGCGTTCTAGCCTCAAGGCTACCCACGCCTCTGAAGACAACAAAATCTTTCGTAGCATTAACATTGCATAACAGGCCACCACCGATTAAATGTCACTGTACATTTACTCCTGTATTACGTGACATCTGCAGAATACAGAAACAGACCTTATTTCATCGACTGAAAAAGCTGTGCAACGTCAAATTGGGTTCTTCAAGTAACTATGAAGGGCGTCAAATTAACTTAGAAAGAGGACACCGAAACTGGTGGCTATAACATTACCTAATTCGAGTTTCGACAATAAAGTGTCGACAAACTAATCTGAGTTTCCAGTTCAAGCTTGTGTTTCAAATGTGAAGTGTTAAGCCATTTAGAGCGCTGTGATCCAGTGTTGCCTTGAGATGATCAGCGGTAAATCTGTGCGTGATGCTGTTAAGTAGGACTTGTAATGGACTCATATCCTGTTTCCTTGACAAATATAACTTTAGATAGTCACGTACATAATTTCATTAATATCAATATTCCTAACTTTCAACATTCGAAACTTCTTTGACACCTTCTGATATTTTAAAACAATTATGGAGAATTGTCTTTCGAAGCATGAATTACCATACCTTAACGCCATAATGTTGGCAATCGGAATGGAATTTTAGTTTCGAACATCTCGGTGAAAGATTTCACAAATAACATTGTCTCTTCCTTTGGAAAATTGGAGCAGCTGAGAAAGAAATATGTTGTGTGTGTATTTCGGGCAAACAATAGTATCAAACTGCAATGTTTATGAGTACCTGTGGGGCCATTTCAAAAGAAAATTTCACTTTATATCTTTGACCGGGATGTTACACCGGAACGTACGTGTGTGTCAATTTTTCGGACAAGCAATGGGATAAATTACAATATTGATGGCTACCAGTGGGACTATTTCAAAACACTATTTCGTTGTCACCAAAGTTACGCATTTGTTTATAATAATCAGAAAAAATAAAAAGACTTACCTCTAAATATATAGCAAGCGGCATCACGCATACTGCCACCATTATATCGGCTACGGCAAGAGAGCATATAAAATAGTTGGTGACAGTTTTCAAACTTCTTTCCTTCACCACACTAAGAACGACCAGGATGTTCCCAAAGACGGTGAACAGTGGCACAATGATCAACGCTATAGTCCAATATTTCAGCTCCTCTCCGTCCCCCGCTGTACTATTTCCGATGGACACGTTAAAAGAGCACAACGAATCATTCGCATCGCACGGGTACTCCCAAGGCCCCCAACTTATTTCGTCGAAGAAGTCTGCAGTTGATAACAACGATCCCGTTGTCGAGATGTCCGTATCGGGCCGTAGATGCATAGTTGAATCGTTCTGGCTCAGGAGATGGTTCGGGCCGGAGTCATTGAGGTGTGGAACAAGAGTTGGCCAGCTGCTTGAGCTTGGGGGTGGTGGGTCATTTGAAGTGTCCCCTTCACTGCCCTCTCCTAAAAATGTACCCTTTCCGTTCTGAAAGCTTCCCTGCGCTAGGTACCTCCGTCCCTGAGGAGCCATGGGGAGACAGGCCTTCCTTATAGACTGGTGATGAGAATTACGGGACAGAATAATCCATTGAAATACCTCCCACGACTATCCTCATAAACAACCTATCGTGTTCCCCGTGAGAAAGATCGGAATCAACACAAAGACACGATATACACGATCGTCCTTTACACTTCCTCTTGCTCCAGCTACTATCACGAACCTGCACCAGCACTACAGAAAATCAATGAGGTAAACTTCGAAGCTTTTGAGTAGAAGGGCACAATCATCCTCTAAGTGGAACTCCAAACTGTGTATATAATCCAAAAAATAGCGTAAGAGAATATTTGAAAAAAATCAAACTACACTTTCCATCCGAAAACCTCACCGCGGTCAGAATTCATTCAGCACGTGCAGGCTGTGCCGATGTCGTCTGCTTGGGGCTGTCGTCTGCTCCGTTGTGTCGTCTGCTGAGACAGTCGTCTGCTGACCGTACACACAACTCAAGGCGGACGAACCGCCAAGCACGAGATCACTAAACTTGTTCAACCGCTTCTTTCAAGCCATTAACAGGTGAATCCTTCGCTTCAAGAAATATCCATCCTCGCCGGGTTATCCTAAAGCAACTGGTCTTGTGGAGCCAGGTATCCAACTGCCGCCTCCTTCACGACGCTACGAGGAGCAGATTACTGCCGTCCAGATCTAGTGATCGCCTGCAACATCAACAGAGGTACCATCAGAAATGTAAGAAGCGCGGGCTAGGCCCCGCTTGCCGCACACATCGATTTTTCTCTATGTTGTGACATACTGTGCAAGCATCCTCTATAACATAACGGCCCTACGACGAAGGAAGGTGGTTGGTTAGACCTGAAGTCTTTTTAACAGTCGCCTCTGTTTATCCTCACCAATGCTC
Organism: Haliotis asinina; assembly: GCF_037392515.1. Taxonomy (NCBI): domain Eukaryota; kingdom Metazoa; phylum Mollusca; class Gastropoda; order Lepetellida; family Haliotidae; genus Haliotis; species Haliotis asinina. The sequence goes on from NC_090280.1 coordinate 32,402,198, forward strand.
ACCAGGAAATAAATGCCACCGTCTACACGTGCTAACCCTAGCCATCCCATCTGACTCGACCCTCTCTCGACTCCCCACCCCACGGACACCACGACTGTGTCAGTAATCTGTTCTACTGTCAACTCTGTTTATTCAAACCAATAGTTCATACAGGAGTCATCATTCTAAATATCCAGAGTTGGTAGTGATAGCTCTTTCTAAAATTTAGAAGTGTGGCACAAAATGATTATTATTTAGTTCAAATTTCTTTAGGTTATTCAGTTCAATTATGCACTACATTGAGTTGCAAAGACACGACACTGTAATAATTTCGCTTTTTACACTCTGTAAGCTGGCTGCACATTATCAGTAGCTAACTTTTATGTTGAATGCTCTTTGTAAACGGTCTGTCTGCAACAGATATGGTGTCTGCTGTCTTTATGTTGTTGTCTCCATGATGCCTGCATGCTCATGCTTTCTGAATATCTAAAATTCCCACATGCTGTCTGTCAGTTTTTTCTGCAATTTGTTCATGTACTGTGTGCACGCTGTCTGTAATCTATCTGAATACTGTCTGCATGTTGACTGTAATTTGTCTTCTTAGTATCTGAATGGGGTCTACAAATTGCCCACAAATTGTCTGCACAATATCTGTATACTGTCTGCATGTTGTCTGTAAATTAGTTGTCTGTAAATTGTCTGCACGTGTACATTGTCTCGAAACTCTCTGTACATGTACATTATCTGGATACTGTCTGTACATATACATGGTCTGGATACTGCCTGTAGATGTACAATATCTGGATACTGTCTGTACATGTACACTGTCTGGATACTGCCTGTACATGTACATTGTCTGGATACTGTCTGAACATGTACATTGTCTGGATACTGTCTGAACATGTACATTGTCTGGATACTGTCTGAACATGTACATTGTCTGGATACTGTCTGAACATGTACATTGTCTGGATACTGTCTGTACACGTGCATTATCTGGATACTGTCCGTACGAGTACATTATCTGGATACTGTCTGAACATGTACAATATCTGGATACAATCTGCACATGTGCATTATCTGGATACTGTATGCATGTTATCTGTAAACTGCCTACGTGCTTTCTGCCCAAGTATTGTCCCAGTAGGACGAATGATTTGTAAATGAATCATATTGTGTCCAGAGGGGAGCTTAATCCAGATTTTCTGGCAACATGACACGGCCAGAAACTGTCACTCGATATCAGAAGCAATCTCGGCGGAGCAGGTTCTGGCTGAAATGAAGGTGTTATTAGGATATAAATCAATCAGAATCGGTCGGCTTACATCGTTACTTCCCGTAAGAAGGTGAAACCCGATATCTGTACATCAGATAATAGGACATGGTGTTTCATGTTATATCTTGCACCAGTTACAACCTTTTTACCTCTATGTCGGAATGCTGAAATATAATTGGTTCACCTTATCCTGATAAGACATAAAATATCCCGCCCGACAGGTATTTACATCCCACCACAAAGAAAACAGGCAAACAAGGAATGAGCATACGCTGCTTTGATCTATACCCGAGCGGAGGACACCAGAGATGGCCTTCACACACAGTAAACATGTGGGGAATCGAAACCAAGTTTACGACTTGACGAGCGAAGGCTTTAACCTCTAGACTACCCGAACGCCCCTCCCAGTCTCTTCAACAGGATGTTATACAAAACGTGGAAAGCAGACAAAATACGAAGTTAACCCAATTCCAATGACTAACGTCGCTATGTTTTTTAACATCAAGGGTGAACTGCACAAAGTCCGTCTTGATGGAAAATATACGAGACAGGGTGTCAGCGCAAGTTTCGAAATACACATGTATGATCGGAGACACTCGGAAACGTGTGTCAATGGATGCGCACATATAATTCCACCTGAGATTGCCTGGTGTGTTCCGATAGTTATGTCATGGTAGGTGTACGGACAAAGCATTAGTGATGCGGATGTAGTTCAGCGACATCAAGTGCCATTTGTAATGGATAGAATCATGGCATAATCGTCGCGGTGTTATCGCGATCCGATAAATGTGCAAACGAGGTCACCTGACGAGAACTGTGTTCAGGCTCCATACAGCGACGGAGTGTACTTTTAGAAACACTTGCTCACTTTTCCATAAGGTTAACAATAACACGTGGTTTTATGCCGCTTGTATCAGTATTCCGACAATTTCAAGAAGGGGACATCACTAATGGTGTTGCGTTTGTGTACGGGCAGCAGACGACTGTCTCAGCAGACGACAGCCTCAAGCAGATGACATCAGCACCGCACGTGTGGAGTCGAACCTGGCTTTTCAAACGCTTTAACCGCCAGGCAACTCATTGCCTAGGTCAATATGGAGCTTTTCATGCACGGATGATTTTGAGGACAAACTCAATAGCAATTGACTTAGCACTTGGTGAATCGGATAGTTCACGCATTTTTTTGTTGTCATACAGAATGTGTGAGTGAGAGAGTTAGAGTTTACGTCACTTTTAGCAATGTTCCATCAAAATCACGCCACTGGACACCAGCAATGGGCTTCACGTATTGTTCACTGACAAAATGTAGGTGACGAGCAAACACTTTCACCATTAGGGCAGACAACCGAATACAGGCCATGCTTCATCATAATTTAGTTTTGAAATGGCAAGTCGTAATGGCGAAATTCATTATCCTCGTTCATATCATCTCTGAAATATGCAGTATCCTCGTTCATGGCCGACATACTTACTTGTCATTTTTTTAAATTTCTGTTATAAGGGGTAATAATGATTTTTATCATTCAATTGTATCTTCTTTTTTCCTTGTTCAAACATCACTTGTACAAGAACAACGTTTTCCAGGACGTGCAGCTCGTCATGCGGAATAACATATCTCAGGTATTTTCGCGAGCAAATGACTTTTTTATTCAAACCAATCCCAGGCAACTGGATATAAAATGTTCGATCCATTAGTTAAGTAAGCCATATTTTCAATAGTACGCTTTGAACAGGTTCATTGGCATGACGGAATACCAGGTGCAATCACCAAGGAGACGCCTCCACTGATGAACTGTCAAGAAATGTGCAGCTGTTTCACCAGCCCTGCTGTCACTGCGTGTACTACGACCGTATCATCTCCAACAGTGCGACTACAATGTAGTGCCACAATTTTATGCTGTCACCGATATATTGATGTGCCGGTAATTTTAATCTGCTCCTTCAATGGCATGTTAAAGTACTGGGCAAAAGAAAATGTTGCTTGAGGAGCTGGGTTTAAAAATGGAAATTAAACGCTACGAGATAGTATTTATCAATATTCGAACAATATCTGGGCGGGGAATACCAGAAAATGGGTGTCACACATTGTCTCCATGTGGAGAATCAACCCGGGTCATTAGCGTGACGAGAGGGCTCTTGAACCTCTAGGCTATCCCACCGCCCCTTGGAAACTCAAACATTATATTAGACATGTGAATATCATTATCTTGAAACAATTATTTCATTTAGTTGTAGCTTTTTTAATTTCTTGGCAACCTCCCCCCACCCCATCCACCCCAACACAAACACACGCACGCACGCACGCACGCACGCACGCACGCACGCACGCACGCACGCACGCAAAAAAATAATAATATTAATGTGAAACGTTCTTTTGTCAGGCAGTGTATCTTTCCAGGCCAGACCACAGCTGCTGCTGATTCCATCTGTACCATCATGTATGATGTCTACCACCTGCATTTCTTGGTTCGGGTTGGATCTAGGATTTGTGGATAGTACTGGCTTGTATCATATTCCCACCTTAATTCTTGTATTTCTGATGTGGTCTGTTACACCCCAACTACACTGCAGATAGCACTAGAGCTACATCAACATTACCTCCGACTACTACTACTACTACTACTACTACTACTACTACTACTACTACTACTACTACTACTACTACTACTACTAGCACAATCACTACGATTACTATTACTACCACAGTTTCTACTATGGCGACTACAACTACTATCACCACTATTACTACTACCACTACAACTACTATCACCACTATTACTACTACCATTACAACTACTATCACCACTATTACTACTACCACTACAACTACTATCACCACTATTACTACTACCACTACAACTACTATCACCACTATTACTACTACCATTACAACTACTATCACCACTATTACTAGTACCACTACAACTACTATCACCACTATTACTACTACCACTACAACTACTATCACCACTATTACTACTACCACTACAACTACTATCACCACTATTACTACTACCACTACAACTACTATCACCACTATTACTACTACCATTACAACTACTATCACCACTATTACTACTTCCACTACAACTACTATCACCACTATTACTACTACCATTACAACTACTATCACCACTATTACTACTACCACTACAACTACTATCACCACTATTACTACTACCACTACAACTACTATCACCACTATTACTACTACCACTACAACTACTATCACCACTATTACTACTACCACTACAACTACTATCACCACTATTACTACTTCCACTACAAGTGCTATCACCATTGTTACTACTACCACTACAACTACCAATACCACCACTATTACTACTACCACTACAACTACCAATACCACCACTATTACGACAAGTGTTTCCCCGGGTCATCGAGAACACACGTGATGTTGCCAATAACATCTAGATCTGAACTAAAGTAACACAATGGTTAGCCAACACTACAACATTGCATGTTGTATACATGATAACAATAATTAATATGATGGACGTGCCCGCAAATACCAGTCATTCAACCATACTCATGAATCTGAGAAGGATGAAACAAATCTGTGATTAAGTGATCAACATTTGTTTCAGCCTCGCATTCCTTCGTGCAGGAACATCGTGTCGTTTCCTCAGTAATTCCAAATGTTTACCAACCATTCCACTTGTCGGAAACATTAGAATCATAACTAAACACATGCGGATAACAAGATGATAACACAAAAGGTACAGACCATGATACATCAAAGAAGCTCCGAATGTCTCCGGGCAATCGCCGCGGTTAAACAATGCACGGCGCGATAATGTCTCTACGCAAAACATTCGGAACACTTACCTGGCGAGCGTTCATTGAAAGTATCAATTGTCTATATTCACTCTCTTGCATGTTGGTTCACTCGGTGCTTCTTTGAAACACGGATTTTAAACATTCACGACTCGTGAATGACGAACGGACGTGTGACAGAATTAATTCACAGATCGCCTGACTTCAAAAGGTAAGGAACTACCCCACACCCGGGGCCTTGAACCAAAACAGAAGTGAGGTTCGAGCCGACTGATCCAACTGCTAGACAACAACAGATGATGTTTGCTCGATACGGGCGCAACCGTCTGTGTCACTGGCCCAGATTCTTCATCAATATGATCAATTGATGGATGGCTTAGGTTGAAGCATGTTCCCCTGATGAATTGCTCTATTATTCGAAGTTTCTCTTACTCAAACGTATGCCGGAAGCACGCGGCTCGGGTTTGGGCACTGGCGTAGAATTGTGTCATATGTTAATGCTTTCGTGTTTGTGTCTCTAATCATAGGTCCTTAGTCCGTCCGAGGTACAATTATTCCTCTACCTTCTTAGGATAAACGTCATTTTGTTTGCTGCATTATGACATAGTCAGCATCACCATGACATAGTCAGCAACATCATGACATAGTCAGCAACACCATGACACAGCAACATCATGACATAGTCAGCAACACTATGACACAGCAACATCATGACATGGTAGGGAACATCAGGACATAGTCAGCAGCATCATGACATACTCAGCAATATCAAGGCATAGTCAGCAACATCATGACACTTTGACGAAATGTTGGTACAGGATGCTGAAATACAACCAAAAAGCGATCGAGATCCGTGTCAGTACAGTACAACGTTAATATCATAATACTTTAGTCGAAATGCAGAAGTGACACATTTAAACACTACAGATAGAAATTCAAAAGTCTTATATCACAACATAATATAATTAGAATACACACTGTCTGAACCTTGAGAAAGACGCGTTAAGTCGAAGTGCAGTCGAGATGTCCACATAGACTCGAGATATGCCGAGTTATTGTAAATGCGAGTCGGGATAAGTCGATGTTACGATATGTATGACCAAGACACTGTTGCTGTTCATTGCAATAGAGACGCAGTTAGTATGATATAAGGACAGGATATTTAAAAATCCAGACATGTCACATTCGAAATTGAGTCGAAACATTTCGTCACTCATCAGTGTTGATTCAGTCGAGGTAGAGTTAGTGAGTGAGGGAGTGGTATTGCCCCAGTTGTATGAAGGGGTATGTAAATAATGGAGGATAAAACAGACAATCCAGTGATCAAAGTTGCTTTAGACTGACCTAAGTCCCATGAACAAAGTTATCTTGTCTTAAGATATGACTGTCTGCTACATCAATCAAAATGTAGCCCAGAAGATTTTATTCTCTTGGGTCTGCGTGTGTGTCTATTTTTGTGTGTGTGTGGATGTGAGGGAGGGTTTGCGTGTGTGGGATATATGTGTGTGTACGTTGGTTGGTGGATGTTCACGTGGGTGTTCATTCGTGTGTATGTGCCTGTATGTTTGATAGTGCTAGTCCAGACTTTAATAGAACATGACAAAACATTGATTACACAACAGTCTCGTTTCCTGCTGACGGGGTTCCGTCCTAGTGCGGAACTCAGTACAAAAACCAGTCCAGAATTTTGAGGCCAACTCATTCAACGGACTATATTGGTTATTATGTGTGTTTTGGGATGGCTAATTCCTGCATCCCCATGACATAGTCACATGACACAGACTATGACAGGAATAATCATTGTCTTTAGCAAGAATTGATAACCTCTGTATCATACAATGTCATTCTTTCATTTATAATTTAAAAAAGACTAAAAAAATAAATTCAAATGCCACAAACCATGAAAGTTAACTTCGTGGAATGTCTATGACGTCACAGGTATATCCGTGGTAATACGTTATGACACAAGCCTGACACATATTTCTCCTGATCATTCGTTAGGTTATCTAGTTCTCAGTTTTTGTCTTTAAGCGCGTATTGTTAAGCACAGTTCTTAGCCTTAGCGTACGTTTGATCAAAAGCAACAAACTAGCGTGGAACCTCAGAAACCTTAAATTACCTTTAGAACAACAAACATACTTTAATGGTCGCGTGAGATTGTGCACCTGGATTCCTGTGCTGTGCTCTCGCTAACACTGACAGTCGGTCGGGGAACTGACGTTGGTGTCTTCGTAAGTCTATGAATTTCTACCTTCGCTTTGTAATTAACTCCATCTATCATGACCAGAAATGAATTTTATGGGATCAAGACACTGAGAGTAGCGTAGCCAAGGGCGCTAAGACGGTCACGACCGACACCCAAGACGCCATGTTTGTTCACCCTGTGAAAGTAGTCCCTTGTATTTGCGTATGACCTCTCTAATTTGCATCGATATCCGTATATGACCCTAAGGAATACCGGAAATATATCCATTGGCCTTACACTACCTAGAACATTGTCTATTGTGAGATAAAAATAAATATTAATAATTTTTATTTGAAATATCTAATTACTTGTATATTGTAACACCAAGCTCCTTCTAACCCTTGCAAACAGATCGCGCAGCATGTTCTGTCGTGTAGCGTGAACTGACAAACAGAAATCTAGAAATCGCCAAGGTAACGGCAACTACCTTTACCACCAAGGAGATCGAGCAACTGACCTAGCTTGGTTAATGCGTATGTCTTTAAGGCACTGAGAGGATGAAACTTTGATCATTATATCAATCACTGGATTTGAGCGGTCGAGGTTCCACCGCAGACTAACTGCTCCAATAAAGATGCATTGTTGCGGCGTAAAACAATACTTAAACAAATCATCCGTGACAAAGTCGTAAAATTTACAGGTTCTCGCTCTGCTTAACTTTGTAAAAGGAGCGCAGGTTCAAAACTAACGCCAGGGCAATCTATAAAACGAAGCTTCTCAGCAACGCAGTCAGTTTTTTGTTAAGTTAACATTCTATCACGACCGAGCAAAATAGGTTCGTTATAATCACCGCGTCGAAAGTACATTTCTGTCAATTCGCTGCCATGCTGTATGAAAAAAAAAACAGACAAGAAATGACAGTCTGTTTCTTATTACCAATTCAATCCCTATTCTTAGAAATTCCGCAGCGCCCAGCAGAAACGTAATTGAATCTGGGGTTTTATCCAGGAATGTCACCATAGGATTTTGGTCGTACCTAAGATTAGTGCCAAGTGTGCAAGAGAACCACTCGGTGTTAGTTCTTCGAATGAAAATCGGCATTTCAAGGAAGTCAGGCTGCGAGGATATGTTAGGAAAGCGACACGGAATCAAATCAAGCTCTGTGGGATTACACCTAGAAGACCAAGGCAGTCATGTTTTACCAATTCTAGACTCGAGTTCATCACGCGCTCTTCGCCCCATTGCTCTGACGGGCGTTTTGGGCAACCGATATGGACATTAGACGCCCAGTTCAGATGGACGGAAGTCAGAAGCGCATGTTAGATAGCATGTGCCACGTTCTTGATAGCCAGGACTGGCTACCACTCACGAACATGGTATTAAACCGATCCGTGATGGCACAAGGACTGTTATTGAGACTAGTTTTAGCTTTTTATCGTTTACGAAGTTTACCATTGGGACCTATTTCGCGCTGGGGGGAATGGCCTCGCATGCCATATAGCAAGTCAGTCTTGTTGGAGTTTTTGTCTCTTCTTAATTAAGTATCTGAGTGAAATGTAAATTTGAAAGAGGTAATAGCTGGATTCGGATTAGTAACGTTATGATCAAGTCACCGTTTGAATGTTGAAGAAGCAATGTTCGGAGTTTTGATGGTTGACTGTGAATCTCGACGATCAAGATGAGTAGTGATAAACGTAATACCAATAACAAATATAACACAAATGCTGTGTCCCTGAATAAGTATTATTATAACTGTAACACATAATCCCATTTGAATTGAAAAGGACACCGAGTAAGATGGGAGATTCAGAAGCCGAGGAAGTAGACTTGGTTGAATTAAAGCAGAGAGGGCTAGGCAGTAGGAGAATAATGAGTGAGTGAGTTAATATTTAACGTCACATCGGCAATATTTCAGCCATATCGTGACGGAGGAGAACAATGCGTTTTGGAGACAGTGTGTATAAAGATATACTACGTATATTAATGGTGATGATGGTGATAATAAGTGCCTTTTTGCCACACGAAACAACAGTTTTAACCTAATATATGAGGTTCCATGGTTGTGAGATGAAAAAAACCCCAAAAAAACTCATTTAAGTCGTGTACATGTTTGTCGTAAGGCGCGACAAACGAGATCGGATGGTTAAACTCGCTAATTAGCGGTGTATGTCATCCTATCATAACTCTGTGGATCGATGCTCATGCTCTTAATCACTTGGCTGTCTTGTCTTGACTTAGCAATGTTCCAGCTGTATGGCAACTGTCTGAACCAGACAGTCCAGCATGAATACTGATATACGCAACAGGGAAACGATGACGTCAACCAAGGCCACTGATCGCGTTTGTCGCCTCATACAAGCATAGCTTAGCTTACTGAAGATCAGTTCTAACCTGGATCTGCACGGTTCACTATGGGTGACAAGATCATTCTATATTTGAAACACTCCTTTGGAGTTAACGCAAAAGTGACAAGAGGATCCGATCGCCTAACACCGGATACACTTATGCTTTCTTTTATATCTGAGACTGTTGACTATAGTTTATCTATTGATGCAGTAACTAAATAACACTATAGCATCTCAGGCCAGTATTCAGTTTCAGTGAATGTAATTCAGGTCGTTGTAAATTATAGAAAAGGATACCATTCGTGTGTCCAACTTAAGTAAATTATCGGTTCTTGCTCTGTATAAACTCGACACAACGTTCAGGAAATCATCTTAACTACGTTACGTGTTTACGTGGAACATCAGAAATTCTTTTGTGTAGTATCAAATGTACTTGAAATGCAACAGTTATTAAAGACAAGAAGTTCGGTAATGTTCGCCATGCCATTTAAGCAGCTCACGGATGATAATAAAGACGCAGAAAGTTCTTAGATATTCGTAAATACCTCTTTAAACCTATTCCTACTTAAGTTACAATCGAGAATGTTTCCATAAAATTCACTTCAAAAGTTTCGCTTCGTTTATTAATTCAATTGGCCCCTGTAGACGAGAGACAGGGATGAACGAAATAAGACCAAAAGAAAACTTGTGTTAGTTGATTTTTTTGTTTTGATAATCGTTGTGATATTGACGTTGAACACACATGGGTGTGAGAACGTTGCTCTGTAACGCTAGAAACATTCCCACCTCAAGGTCATTGGCGATTCTGAGGCAAGCTTCTCAGATCAAAAGATGGGGCGAAATCAATGATCTGTCAATCAACTCAACGAAATCGACATGAGTTCGCCGTAGCTCTAGGGTCGATTATACTATTATTTTCGTCTTCAAAAAGGTTGATAAATTCTGATCTAGTTCCGTTTGTAAAATCATAAATTTCGTTACCCCAAGAAAGGGAAGGACAAAAACGACTGCAGCTCAACTAAGAGCATGCAATTGAGTTTCGTTGTTCCACTTTGAAAGGAGTATGACCCAAGGCACGGGAGATTAAAAATATCTGAGGATATTCAAAAAGCTAAGGTATTGATTGGCGGTACTTGTTTTACAATTAACAATTGCAGCAGAGGAGGGCATGTTTTGTGTTCCTCATAGCCGACGGCGGGTTCTTACGACTCCGACTACAAAAGATGGACAAACTCCTCATCTCTGAGAACAACTTGTTTTGTATGTGGCCATGTGAAGGAATAGGACACAAAAATCCTGCAAGGATAATTTTCCTTCAGTAGAATGCTCTCAACCTGTGAACATTTCATGCAGAATATTCACATACTATTGTGAAGTGAGTGAGTCAGTGTGGTTTTTCACAGCTTTTAGCAATATCCCAGTAATATCATGGCAGGTGACACCAAGTGGGGAATAGAACCTGGGTCTTCGGGGTGTCGAGCGAACGCTTTAGCCACTAGGCTAACTCACAGCCCCTTATTATTAGAACTTCTGGAGACTGAGGCTAGACGTGTTTCAGGTTGGCTTGGCAATGTTGTTGACATTTAGGTTTTCGAAATGCATTTTTATAACTTAATCGAAGTTTAGTGTTTGAGGGAGGTTCATCACGACATTAGCGTTCACCGTTGACATTTTAAGCGGAACCAAGAAGGTGAGAATGGTTCTGATAAACCAGTGAACATAATCAGGAATAATATGATTCGGTAGACTGACTTGATGTTTGATTGTTTTTGTTTTAGTTATTCGTGTTTGTTTATCTAAAACAGCATAGTAATATTCAAACTGTAGGACAACAGTTTATAAACAATCGAGTCGGGATTAGACAATCCAGTGATCAACAGCATGAGTATCGATCTACGCAAATAGGATACGATGACATGTGTCAACCCAGTCAGCGAGCCTGACCACATGACCCTGTTACTTGACAAGCCGAGGACACGGAACCTCAAGCGTATATATGGCTAATGAAACAGTACTGCTAAAGAGACATAAGTGAGTGAGGTAGTTTAGTTTCACGCCCCTTTTTAGCAATATTCCAGGGATATTACGGCGGGGGACACCAAAACTGGGCTCACACACCTAACGTGGATATTCGGCGTGACGAGGAACGCTTTACCCACAAGACTACCCCAATGCCCCCGGGTTAGATGCAAATAGAACTAGCTAGTCAAAAGGACATAAACGGTCAACATTTCATTATCTTTTTTTCAAAGAAACAGTACAATGTTGAAAGTGACCAAGGGTACAGACTGAACAACAATACACACCGACCTTGAGAAAAACCTTTACTGGTGTTGTGACTGTTAAAAAAGCCAATATAGAAAATAACATCGAACATTAAACAACTGTTATGTGCGAGAAAACCCTTTATTCTGTCTGATGTGCGATATAGATTTTCAGCAGGTGTCATAATTAAAGTTTCGTTTTCATTAAAAAACAGATGGCGTCCTTCATAGTAATAAGTTTCGGACATATGACACGTACCAAACAGATCGATCCAACATGTCGATAAGGAACATTGATGGTGTGCAGCAACGAAGTTGCATGGTAAAGGTACGAGGGTAGATGATTTAGAAAACAAAACAAAGCAAAGCAAAACAAAACAAAAACCAAACAAACACAACACAAAACAATCCGAAGCTTATATAACACGGCATATGGAACTGCGGAGATATTCTTTGGTGGTTGGGCCTAATTGTAAGTGAGTGAGTATGCTTTTACGCCGCTTTCAGGAAATTTTCGGCAAATCACGGCGGGATATACCAACACTGGGCTTCAAACATTGCACTCTTGTGGGGAATCTAACCCGGGTCATGGGCGTGACCCTTTAACCACGAGGCTTGCCCGTTGACACGTTGTTGTAACGAGATCCACACTTTCATTTCACTGTTTGTTTCTTGTCCAAGAGACCGATGACGCAGCACGGTGCTTAAAACGCTCCTTAGAGCGAACGCCCTTCACCACATCCACCGTTACACGTCGTGGCATAGAGACCACAGTTCCAAACGGTGCCAAACCAAAATTCGGTCACTCTCACCATAAAAAAAAGCAGAGTAAATACCGCCCACGAGCAACACACTCCGACAAGGCAACTCAATCTCTTAATTACTAAAAACAATAGGAACCACTTTAAACACAAATCACAAGCTTTAGGAAAAGAAGTATCACATTACAGCAGATGCCAAATGTTGATTCTGCGAATAATGGCTGTTTGTGTTTTAATTTACTTTTAATCTGACAAAGAACTACACATGAAAGCGCCTGATCACAAATGTTCCTTTCTGTAGTGGAACGATTTAATAGCTTAATGCAGCGCATCTCCTGATGCTGATGGGGCTTGTTTCCTTAGATCTGAATCAGTTTGTTTATAACTAATAGAGGACCGCGACCGGATTCGCCACAAAATACATTCACGTTCTAACACGGGTAGAACATGATAAAACATGATAAAGCATGATAAAAAAAATGCCGTGCGCGTGATGAGATAAAACGAAATATATCCGCGAGCGGTGGTGTACCCTTTGAAGATAAACAGTGGTCTTTACAAGATGTCATATTTGTGTCGAGGAAATGTTTAGTAAATCATACTACTATGAATGGCAGTAAAGTAGGATGTTGTAGAATTAGCTGGAGCACTTCATAGTGTCGGGATAGACAACTATTTTGCAGTTGGTGCTGGTGTGGGTGTCTGTGTGTAGGTGTCAGTGTGAGTGAACGTATATGAAAGTGAAAAAAGTGTGTGTGTGTGTGTGTGTGTGCGTGCGTGCGTGCGTGCATGTGTATGTGCTTGTAGTAGTGACTTATGATTATAGCTGCACCAAGACAAGGTGACGGGAGGTGAAGTGTGCTTCAAAGTCGAGCATACGAATATTTCGCTCATACGATGTGTATGCGTGTGTATGTGTGGCTGCTTGTACTACCCAAAACATAAGCTGGGTTTAAAGTGCTATCTCACTCCGATACCATGCCGCAGTTAAGCATGAACACCTCACTCACACACATTATACTGACACGGAGACGACCAGTCCTTGTGCCCATTAATGCCGAGCACAAGGCAGAGACCAGCAATACCATATTTTAACGGCGGGGGATCGAACATTACGCTCTACGGGCAGACTCTCTTACTTTACAGCTGGGTGGGTGTGTAGGGGTTGCCTTTGCAACAGCGACAGTCTATTGCGACAACTATTGCAACTGTATTGCGATATTTTTTTTCTCTACTTGCATTGTTTCGTTTGAAGTCATTTCCGAAATGAATGTATACTTTATATGAAATAAGAACAATCTGAAGTAGTTATAGTCTCTTTTATTATCAGACAAGAAACCGAGATCAAGTTTGTTTAAGAGGTAACAAGGGCGGATAACTCTAAATCAAAGTGAATGAATCTGGCGCTTCCTGTACTTTGTGCTGCGCATTTATCAACGAAAGTCAATTATTGAACTAACGATAGTTACACATATAATACCGATGACCGTTTGATACTTTGTGGTTTCTACCATCGATTAATTGCTAAATCGAAGGCTCAGCAACCGCAATCCATTGATAATGCGATGCATCGTTCCAGCCCAAGTTGTGAGTGTGTATGTTTATTTGTTTGCTTGTTTGTGAAGGACATAATTAATATGACTAAAGATACGATATCAAAACAAATTAAAACAACTGGTGTAGGACAGTATAAGTCTAACCGTTCCGTTACAGCTAGGGGTGTGTGTGTGGTATGGTGGAGGTGAGGTGGATGTTTGTTGGATGTTTGTTGGATGTTTGTTTGTGTGTGCTTGAACTTCTTTGCTGCAAAGAGTACGACGGTAAGCGGACCAACACCGTTATCAAGCAAGTGGTTTATAACAGTGTTAGCAAGCTACCCACCGAAACGTCGCACAAATTGCAATGAAGACGTTAACTATCCATAAAACATGTTTTTCCTTCATCTTCAAACCTTCTTATGACTCTCAGAGGAGTCATGACTGTATTCGGTTTCATAGTGAGAAAGGTACATTGATACAGTTTCATATGGGTAGGTTGGTAGGGGTTTTGTTACGGGTGGCCGTATTATCTGTGATGATGCAGTCCAGTGTCCACATCTATGCCCAGTACAAACATGAGCGTAGTGTCATTGGTTCGAATCCCGGCTCGCCCACATTGTGCTTCTATGTCTGTCAGTTCCAACTCGGTGCCCGTAGGTTTCACAAAAATGGTAAACTTCCAAGAACTGCAACACTTTGGGCACCGAGATGCCAGCTGTGATGTACATGCAAATGGACCACTGGAAAAAATGTCAATCCTCTTCGTCCCGGCGGAAATGATTAAATTCAATTACAGCTGTTTCCTGGACACAATTGTACAAGGTGTTCCAAGCTGACATTTCACACGAGACTTAGTTAGGTGTCGCTGCTATATACAACCACATGTATATTTCAACTGTACAGACAAATCGCATCGTGCAGCAATCTACCACATGTTGTTAAATGCGAGTGAGGTGGTGAGTGTGTGAGTGAGAGAGAGAGAGAGAGAGAGAGAGAGAGAGAGAGAGAAAGAGAGAGAGTGGACGAATGGGTGAGAACGTGGGTGAGTGGGTGAGTGAATGAGCGACTGAGTGACTGAGTGAGTTAGTGACTGATGAGAGTGTCAGTGGTATCATATCCGCTCACTCAACTTACTGGAAATACGGATTTCTATACTGGTACAAGATGTTTTGATGCTAGAAAGTCTACCTTTATACTAATACAACTCTCTCTAACTGGTACTGAAATCAGTACTCAATACTCAATACTCTTCTAATCCTAGTGGCACTAGTATCTCGGTACAGGTATTACTATTCTAATAACTCGTCACTGTCTCAGTGTTGGATGAAAATCTCACTGATCAGTGCTCTTTCAATACTTGTACTGTTCATCCTACTGCGCCCCATTCGGAAGTTGCCAAGATCATAATACCACAGCAGCATGTACTTCCTTACAAAAGTCACCTTTAACAGTCATTAGTATGCAAAGTATTTGATAAAACGAATGCAGGTCACTGCTCAAAGCAGTGGCCATTCACCGCTCGAGGTCAAGTACCTCGTAATAAACGCGAACAATAAAAATCACATGAAAAAGGGAATGAAGGATTAGGCTGACCCTAGGGTAGAATTAATGTGTAATACGGTGGCGTCGTTTCATTGTGATCCGTCTCCGATGACAAAAACAGGCTCCGGACTGAGAAACAAGGCCGAATGTGATAAAATTCGAATATAAAAGACATCCCGAAAATATGGGACATGCCGAGTTACAACGTTTATCCGGACGGGACAATCCGGCTTAACGAGTGACATGGCGGCATCTGGGACAATACACGATGATAATCCGTCAATACGTATACGTTTTGAGTCATTGTTAAGATATCATTAAATTTAGAAAGCATCGAATGTTGGAATGGCCGTTTAGAAAAAAGATTTTCAGGAGTTGGTGAGTGAGTTTGACTTTACGCCGTTTTTGGAAACGGTGACTGATAACAGGAATGGCCTTGAATCATTTACCCGCTTATGGAATCGAACGTGAGTGTTCGGTGTCGCGAGCGAACGCTTTAACTAATAGGCTTTCTTACTCACAAGCCGGAATAATATTGAAAGAGGTGTGAGTTCACCTCAACACAACTCGATGGTGTTTGAAGTTTCAAACTGGCTCGCAATACCTCAATATTCCATAGGACTACTGTCGGACAAAGGAGGTTGTGGACCAACGGTATCCATGATAACACGAAATCGGATTAATGAGAATACTAATCCGAAATAATGAGAATCGGACTACATGCTTTCCGAATAACGGACTTCGTATTATTGGAATTTGACAACTTCGATCCGTCCAGATGAAACCGACCTGCATTCATCAACAACGAGAGAGCAATCCTTTGTAATTGCACAAATTCTCTCAATACACAACCGCAGCTATAATTTAATCCCCAGCACGACTCTACCACATCTCGTAACTCTCCGCTTACCGCCATAACACACACAAGACGATTAAAAAACCATGCCGAGTTAATGTGCCTGTCAATATTTTCATAAAGGCACTGCTATGAAACACAAGTCGAGGCTGGTTGCATCACCGCTAACCCCTTGGAGACAAATCAAGAGGTTAATCCTACCATAAATCATTCGCTATTCCATCGCAGTTCTCAAAGATATTAGCAACGATGCCAAGTTGGCCGCCGGTTCTTGCTCAAACTGCATGCTTCATCTCCGTTCCTTAGTTCTGACATGCGGGGGATTAAGGAAATTCCAATAATGGTGGCTCTATGATTTGGCATCGGAAAGATGTACCACCGACCTGTACGACATTTCAAAGGGGATGGTTGTAATTATCCCAAATGCATTGCAAACGTCGAATGACATGTTTATCTAAAATGAATTTACTTTGAGAAAGAGCAGAAATAAAGAATGGAATTAATCTCCAAGCAAGGGAAGTCTTTTTTTCTCTCTCTTTTTTCTTGGAACAAAATTTGTGTGGTTACAAATGACCAGAAATCCTATAATCTACCAGGAAGCTATTTTAACGATTCTTCAGCAGTGGAACTTATGGGAAAGCATATAAAGAAATTTATGCTTGGAGAATTTTGTTTGAAATTGAAATCAAACGTCAAATTTGATTTTGGATCTTAGGAAACAGTTGGATATTTTGAAGTAAAAAGTAGAGAAGGACTTTTATTCTGAGTTAATACAAAAGTGACGTTTTATGCTGTTACTGACTGACAATACACTTGACGTGTGTTGCGGCCTGTCAAACATCAATAGTAACGTTGGATTTGTGTGACTGTTTGAGACCTGATACAATTCTTCACCGATGAGGATGCACCAAAAGAGATAGAAGACAAAAGGAAAATCTTTTTCAAAGAACTAAATACATATATGAGGGATACGAACGTGTACATACATCTGCAATAGTCGATGGAAAAATAGTTAAACATCTTAAAATTGAAAGAGTCATCATTTAGAAATGTCCAAATAATTTGATAACATTTCACTTCAACGTATCGTTGTAATATGCTACTTCTGTACAATGTTACTTGGTAATACGCTCCATCACTACCACGTCACTTGGTCAAAATACTATTTTCCACACGTCACTTGGTCAATTGCTACCTCCCTCCCGCGTCACTTGGTCATGTGCTACTTCCCTACCACGTCATTTGGTCATGTGCTACTTCCCTACCACATCACATGGTCATGTGCTACTTCCCCACTACGTCAGTTGGTCATGTGCTACTTCCCTACCACGTCACTTGGTCAATTGGTACCTCCCTCCCGCGTCACTTGGTTATGAGCTAATTCCCTACCACGTCACTTGGTCATGTGCTACTTCCCTACCACGTCACTTTGCTATATAATGCTTTCCTAATACGTCACTTGGTCATATTCTATTTCCCTACCACGTCACTTTTTCACATACTATTTCCCTACCACTTCAACTGGTAATGCACTATGTACCTACCACGCTGCCCAGTCATGAAAATGTTCTTTTCCCTCTTTGCCATGATATGTAAGTATAATATTTTATTACTTCCTCACATTGCTTGCATCGTTTAACACCATTAGATATCATTTTCCCAATCCGTCACATGACCCTTCAATATTCCTCTGAACTGCTGTATGATAGATACTATTTGCTTCTGTGCCGTTACAAGGAATACACACTGTGTCCCAGTACTATTTACCTCTAATGTCCCAGCATCACATACTATTGTTCTGCCATGTCCTAGGAGATACTGTTTCTTTGTAATGTTTAAATTACGTTTTCCCTGTTATGTCATAATCAGATACTGTTTCCCACATGATTATACCCTCGACTATAACCAGTCAATATTTTCTTGCAGCGCCTTATGGCCAGGCACTACTTTCCTGCAATGACATGTGATCAGATACTTTCCTACAATGCCTTATGATCAGATACTATTTTCCTATATCATGTGATTCGATACTACTTTTCTGCAACATCAGATAATCAAATACTACTTTCCTGCAATGCCACAAAATCCCACAAAATTCGTGCAAAATCGTAAGACAAATCAACAAATCCCCTGTTCCCCGTTCATTGTTCCCCGTTCATTGTTCCACCGTGATCAGAAATTGTTTCCCTTTCCCGTCATGTGACCACAAACTATGTCCCAACACAACGTCACCGTCGACTAAAGAATGAGACTACTACAAAG
The DNA here is from genome assembly GCF_037392515.1 of Haliotis asinina. Lineage (NCBI taxonomy): Eukaryota > Metazoa > Mollusca > Gastropoda > Lepetellida > Haliotidae > Haliotis > Haliotis asinina. The sequence goes on from NC_090280.1 coordinate 32,421,004, forward strand.
TCATTTGCTGAAGCCTGTCTGGAACAATTTTGTCTCGAACTCGCATGATTGACTCGGCTTTCCAGACTCGCTACAGCGATGATGCACCCCTGCCGTCCTCAGAGCCAGAAATACTCTCCCTGCAAATCATCAAGTATTGGGTGTTGAATGCTGAACGCCAATTTGGAAAGTGAGTTATGCAAGAAAACTTGCTCTTGCTAATTTTATTTCAACTTTGGGTTGTCTAAACCTTCCTAGTGTGTTATTACATTACGTTTGTAAGAATCTGTCAAATCATTTCTCATTGGATTCTCTCCCAGAAAATGCCCACTTCACATTGATTTTACGTCGGGTTTACACGCAATAAATAAAGAATTCAACGACTTATTACATTAGACGTGTCTGAGGGGTGTTTTAGTACGGTGGAATATCAACACCGGTGAGATAGACTTGAACTGAAGCAGAGAGCCACTTCCTCCCACATATAACAAGTACTGATCAGCTGATGATAATTCGAGGTACATGGCGTTGTCACGCTTATCTTCAAATGAATGGAAGTGCCCGGCTAATCTGATTGCTTTATAAAAACAGAACAAGATGGAGAGAAAAAAAGGAAACGTATCAAGAAAAATGTTCGTACGCAGTAAGATGTCCAAGTAAATTCCATCTCATTTAGTTGTTAAACCAATCAGACTGCAAGAGACATTTAAAGAGAAGTTACCTGTGTTATAACGCGTTATAACACAGTCATAACTGTCTCCTGTGTGTCGTCACGTGTCCTGTGTGTACAACATGCTAACAGTATATATCGCGTGTTCACTCCGTGTAAAAATTAAAGAGAGACATATGTTGTGTGTTTAGTCGGCGAGATACAAACCGTACTTACAGCATGTTAACATTAAAAGATACACACTGTCCGTACTCCATGTTAACCATAAAGAAATATGCCCCGTGTTTATCACGTGTTAACCTTAAGTGACACCACATTTGTTTACTCCATGTTAATATTATAGAGCTATGTCCCGTGCTAACTTCGTCTTAACATTAAAGCGATGTCTCCTGTTTTTTCAGTGGAAACATGAAAACATGAAAACATGAATACTGTACATACTCCAAGTTAACCTTAAAGAAATAGGTCTACTGTGTTTGCCCAGTGTTAACATTAAGTGATGCCGCATTTCTTTACTCCATGTTAGCATTGAAGAACTATGTCCAGTGTTTGTTCCATGTTAATTTCTAAAGAGATACATACTACACTTACTTCGTGTTGACATTAAAGATGTATGTCTACTGTGTTTACCTTGTGCTGACATTAAGGAGGTGTCTCCTGTTTCTACTCTGGCTTAACGTTAAAGAGACACATACTGTGCTTTCTGTGTGTTAACCGTAAAGACACATGTCCTGTGTTAACATCAATATGTAATAACTGTATTTATTCTATGCCAATATTAAACAGACATGTCCTGTGTTTACTTCGTGTTAACGTTAAAACGTAAAACTATATTTACACCATGCTAATATTAAACAGTCATGTCCTGTGTTTACTTCTGTAATGCTGTATTTACTCCATGCTAATACTGAACAGACATGCCCCATGTTAACTCCATACACACCGTACTCCATGTTAACCTTTAAGAAATACGCCCTCTGTTTACTCAGTGTTAACCTTAAGTGATACCTGACGTGTTTACTACATGTTCTCTTCAGAGACGTCGTCTTAATCTTAAAGAATAATATCCCTTCTACTTCATATAGAAAAAGACAGAGATTTTCCCTGTGATTACAAGATGTGAATACATAGGCTAGTGTTGTGTTTACAAGCTTTTAACAGTAACGAGATGTCCCGAGATAATAAAGAGATACATACCGTGCTTACAGTATTTCAATAAACCGGGATGTTTCACTTTTTTCTAATATTGGCATCAAAGTGTTAACCTGATGTAAAGTTTTTTTCATAATATTTTTTATCATAAAAAGTAGCATTATTATCGTAAGTATCGCCTCCTACCAAAAATCAATCCTCATTGCGAAAATAGTATAAATTTAATTTCGTACACTAATGTTTTGAAATGTAAAGCATTAGCTCAACTCTCGTGCAAACGTATCTCTCTTGTTGTTTCGTCCCTAATTACCAGAAAATTAAGCCATTAGTGAACAAGATCTCTTCAGGTAAGTCATTTAGCATCGATCGTGAGTAAAACAACTTGCTGATAATATCGCCATCAGTGTAAAGTATTTACGATCATGTTTCCTAGCAACCTACTGACATTTCTATAATTTCTCACTAACAGCCCTTTGGTTGTTTTGTAAACATATGTAGCAGTTTGTCATGCATGATATCGTTAATCAAGATGCGTGACTGATATATCGTGTCAAACCCCAAATTACCCTTTTTTTATCTGCAACACTAAAACCACTTTCACGAGGTATTGCAGGGCACTGAAATAAAATGCTGTCATTAAAGTTAATTTGTGGTTATGTATAATCCAGCTCATAGCAACATCTGTTATTTTCCTATTCATTAATCCACTTGTTGGGCGTGCCAGCTGTGATTTGGGCATGTTGTTTGAGATGCAGGTCAATGAGGGTTAAAAGAGATTCAGCTCATGAGAAGAATGAACATGGTCGATCAGGGCCATACGGCACCATGGATATGTAGGACAAACTGACATTGACGAATGATTGACACTGATTGTCATTCTCACGTTTCATATTAAGCATCTGAGACATGTTTTTCATAAAATATCAACAGAAAAGGAACTTGTGGCCTTTGCAGTTGTTAAACCACATCTGATTCTGCACCTCACTATATTCGTTGAGAGAGTGTCAGAGTCAGGATGAGAGAGTCAGTTTGTTTTAAATTCGAGCAATATCACGAGACCAGAAATAGGCTTCATACATTGCAACAATATGGTATCGAATAACAATATGGTATCGGCGAGACGGCTCAACGCTTTAATCACTAGGCTACAAACCACTAGAAGTGACGAGCACATGGCAGTCATATAATTACTGGGATGGAAGAAAAATAAAACGTCATTAAAAAATCGATTTTGGTTTCAATATAATTCGTTCACGTTTTGAAAAATAATTTGATTTAGATATCTGTTTACGTTAAAACGCCTTATAAACATCGCTTGTTGATGGACAAGTAATTTTTCACAAAAAACTGTGTTTAGTTGTGTTTTTGCATCATGAGGATCGTGTAATCGTTATTGATGACTGAAAGACTTTTTTGAAACATGGATTATGAAGTGTAAGCACATCTATTGCACATGATGATTGAGAAAATGTTGTATAATAGCCCCTTCCCACTTGAGGCGGAAAGAGCCGGAATAATCCGGAATGAGCCGGAATGATCCGGAATGAGACGGAATGCTGTCGGAATGAACATTTCTGGAGACACGTGAAATTCGAACTGAATTCTAAAACTTCTTACTGCACTCCGAATGCATTCCAACTATTCGTACCAACTCTTATAACATGCCGGAATGTTTTGCAAACCTTCAAAATTTCCGATGCTCATTCGACGTGGAAAATATCGAGCGGCATATGAGGTCCATGCGAACTGCATTTTAAAAATCCTTACTGCTTTCCAAGTATTCATACTACATTCGAACTGCATTCTAAGCATTCTGAATACATTCGAAGAACAATGGAAAAGACACGCCATTTCAAAATCCTGTCAGAATGTCCCGAATGCGCCTCGAATGAGTCGGAGTGTATCTCAGTTGCTGCTGAACTTCAGTAGGAATAAGCTTCAAATGTATCGAAAGATTTCGACTTAAGTGAGAATACAGCTCGAATGTACCTGGAATAGCGTCCCGAATGCTCTTCAAATGACCCCTGACGTCATCAGTGCGCCGCCGAATCGCACAAAACGCGTCCAAATGTCACCGAAACGAGTGATAGCATTTGGTATTCTCATCCTTATAACCCCCCACCCCCACCCCCCACAAAACATTGTCTATTTTGTCACTCCTGTCAGCTGGTTGTATAGCGAAAATCATTCAGATCGCAGAAGTAAAAGGATATGATGAAAACCCTGGAAACACAATCATTAAGAATCTGGGATTCGAACCCGGTGTCATAAGTTTCTGAAGGGCCCTCAGGGGACTCACTGTGTGAAATCCTATAACAAGAGAATTTTAAAGCTTGTTTGTTTGAAAGTTGTTTAACCCCGCACTCAGCTGTACGACGGAAATCTATAAATAAACCAGTCTCAACCAGACATTCCATTGATTGACATGGAGAGTATCGATCTCCACAACTGGAATACGATATCAACCCAGGTAGCTGACCACCGGTCTTCGTGAATTTTTGAAAACATGGATGTCAACTGGAATGAAACGTGTAGTCAAATAACCGGCTGCTCTATCTTCACTCACCTTGTGATGTCAAAAGTAAATGGTATTTATTATATGATATATGATTATTTGCACATCGGCATTAATTCCGTGTAAAACCAGCCATGGCACCAGATGTTCGCAGAACAGGTTAGCATGTTGTGGTTTACCTGCAACACCTGTCACTCAAACATGTCAAAATATTTGATTGTATATTGCACTGGCTTAGGAAACATTTCATACAAAGTATGTTGATAGTTAAACGTTCGTAATGGCCCAATGTCCGCATTTGTAACGGTCCATGTTGACGAAGCATGGCTTTTATGAATTGTCCGTCAGTGTTTCACCGTTAAACGTTCGTAAACAATAGCTGGCGTAAGAACATAGAGTATTACTTTTAGTAGGCTTACGAATATCGTAGTGCTACGAATTCTGGACGAACATGGTGAAGACAGATTCAGTTAAAACACCGATTTCAATAAAGAGGTTGCTCATCCATAAAGTTTGTCCTTATCTTATTCCCCGACTTCAAAACATGTCGCTCAAAGAAGCTACCAATTCAATAGCCGATGATGTTACGGGTATCTTCAACACAGCTTTTTTCATCTTGTGAAGATCCCTGGCAATGTGTCAGTAGTAACTAGGTTATGACTTATTGTTGTATGACAATTACGCCATCGAAAGAATTTAGCGAGCATCATGCACGTTCTTCCTCAACGTATATGACGGCAACGCTGCTGTACACGTCAATGTTATTTTGCGATCAATGTTTCTTACAAGGGTTATATAGGAACCTCGTATATTATTATGAGCACCTTCTGTGTGAACTGCATCAACGTTTACCACGACTTGCTGTAGTACTATATCTGTCAATATTTTGTAAGGATTACGTCAACGTCTTTCAAGTTTCAGTACCTTTGGTATAGCAACGATTCTGTGCAAGAACTTTGCTACGCCTTGCAAGAACTATACATTTATCAGCATAGCCATTATGTCAATGTTTCCGGGTTTTTTTTAGAGAATTCATATACGTTTTGCATGGAACATATCGACAACGTGTATTATGTGAAAGATGTGTAAGTATTAGGCAAGAGTGTGGTGATGACTGTGTTCATATTGTGACACGGATTCTATCAACGGATTACATCAAAGTTGTATGATTATTACGTCTAAACATATGACGTCACAATCGGGTAAGTATAAACTGTGAGTTACTCTTTGTATATGTATTACATAAACATGTGTAAACTCAGAAACGCGTAAACTCAGAAACGCTTAGTGAGGATTTGTGATTTTAATTGCATTTACGTATTCAAAAATGGATAAAATAGAAGAGGAGAAACCCTTTTCAGATATCAAGATATCTCTGCCTATAGCAGAGTCGATTGTCCAGTTGTGACTATAGAATGAGCAGGTATTTTTTTCAGCAGTATTACAGCTGTATGATGTTGTTTGTAAACAAATCGGGCCCGAACCAGACACTCCAGTCATTGTCACCATGCAGTAAGAAGAAAGAACGAGTGTTAATGATCCACAATAAAAATGTAATGGCAGCAGGTGTTCGACATGAAGACTGCACATAACAAATTAGACCATTCGCAAATAATACAACCGATCCTGAAAGAATCATACCCGGGTTTAAGTCACCACGCTAGACAGTCAAAAGAAAGTTACGTCAACATATGGCTCGTCACACTCTAGCGTGTATTAAGACAACACTTACCTTTTCAATTATTACCCTGACTACATAACGGATTCCATCTGAAAAACAAAACAAAAATACTTCATTATGCTATACGTAATACTTTGTCCAGCATTCATCACCTAACAGAGTTGTTGTGCTTGTCTGTCCGTCTCTGCATTTTGGAGGTCTGCGTTTTGGGAGGTCTGCGTTTTGGGAGGTCTGTGTTGTGGGAGTGCACCCTTTTAAGGGTATTACACGTTACTGCCTACGGGTAATAAAACTTATCACTTCCGGCCGATATGGCGGCGTTTCAAATATCCTGGAATTACGAAACGTTACTTCCGGATTTTGAATTAAAGAACATTAAGTTTGGGCATTCCAAAACAATACTACACTGTTTATTCCGACAACACAATAAATATATAGTGGATATGGCTTCATCTACAATAAGGTATCTGAAATGACCAACATGAGCGCAAGAGAATAACCAGGTTATCATAAAAAATAAGCTCCGTTTGTTGTGAAGGGAAATCAGTTGGGAAAAATATTTCGAATACAGTCATACGTCCTAAGGCATTCACAAGCAGCAGTTTTATAAAATACAGCATTACAGTGGACGATAAACGAAAGGTGATTATGATGACGAAAAGGATGATAACAATAGTGCTACTCTTTATCAGCATGTCGGCGCTGTGGGGTAGCCTAGCAGTTAAAGAGTTCGATCGTCACGCCAAAGACCCGGGTTCGATTCCCTACATGGGTACAATGCGTGAGGTTTATATCTGGTGTTTCCCACCGTGATATAGCAGGGATATTGTTAAAAGAGGCGTAAGGCACTCATTCACTATTTCAGCCTGTCGATGACTTTAGAAAAAGCATCGGGGATGCGGTAGAGGCTAAGGCTTCATTGACTGAAGTAACTATTGTTAATTACAATTCTTTTTGTGTTCATTGGTAAATTATGTTCCAAATGTCAGGTTTCAGTCTTAGTTCCAAATACAAAGTCAAAAGTAGTAACGTCATAAACTATTTATTTAATATGGGATTCTGTAAAATACAATAATCTGTGATAATATTAGACACATAGACGTAAAACACTTGGAAGGCAAATTAAAACCACGGAATTACCTACAATGTGTTTAGTTGGCTTTTATCAAATTAGCTCATGTAATTATATCTGTTATAACTCTGAAATTTAAAAGTAGAAATGTTAAATCTAATCAGCGTTATGACTTCGGAACTGCCAAACTTAGACGTACTGCTCTCTTTGATTTTAACAGCATAAGCAAACACGGCTTTGATAGATCGTGAGGTGAGCTACGGGACCTGCGGTAACCAACACAAGCAATAGGTTGAAAATAGAACAAAATCTATGAAACATTTGTGTTACGTTGAAGCTAAGAATGTTGAAACTAGAAGCATACGGAGATACTTAAGGATAAAGGATACCATAGATCTACCCAAGGGATACAGCACGTGTGGAAGGTCAAAAGGTCAAATACACAAGGGTCAGCTCCAAAATACAAGCGAAGACAGTGCACGGCGTTTATGTTTCAGTAAGACAACACGTAGGCTGCTAATACGATCCTTGACGAGCTTGACGAGAATGCACGCTCGCCACCCACTGATCAGGATATCAAAGGTGCCATGTAACCTGGGATGGGTTATTCAACGCTGTCTGAGAAAATTGATAACTCAGTTCGATTCATTGCTCGTTTCCTTGTGGCTCGAAGCACGTTCAAGACGACAGGGTTCGATCACTGTGTGATCAGTTGACAGTGTATGTCAACAACTCGAGGATAAACTGTAAGTTAAATGTGTTCAGTGGATGGCATAACGCAACACCGACTTCAATCGTTAGTTCGTCGATATAGCGACTGGAGTGAGAGAACACCTGGTTCGTTCCCTCTTCATTGTGTGATACCACGTGATAGTGATGGGTAACGATGGTGATGATGACGACGACGACGACGATGGGTGATGATGATGAAGATGATGGGTGATGATGATGATGATGATGATTGGTCTTGTTTCAGTTTTAGAGTTGGTGCTGTTTATTATTAAAGGCGTGGCTTAGTAGTTAAAACGTCCACTCGTCACGCTGAAGACCTGGGTTCGATTCCCCACATGGGTACAAAGTGTGAAGCCCATTTCAGGTGTCCCCCTGCCGTGATATTGCTCCAACGTTGGCGTAACACTAACCTCTCTCACTCACTATCATTAGGACATGTCTGACGCGATCTTCGTAGGTATCTCATCAAACAGATCGGAGTCAATGAAGGCTTTAATCGTACACACATACTAGCCTGGGGGTTCTTGCCCACTCAACACGCAGTCCTGTGACAGGGAGTGAGACTTCTCGAAGGAATCACTGCCATGTGGAACCACCAGGGACGTTTCGGAGGATGTGAAGACGTCCCATCACTGCGGCCTTCTGTATGTGCAGTGTGTGAAAAGGGCTGTCTACCTGACGTCTGTAAGTCATTGTTGCTATTCTTGTGACATTAAAGAGACTGGTAACCACCAAACGAAGGCAACAATGGGAAGCGAAAAACCGGGTTCGAGACCCCACATGGATACAATATTATGCGTGAAGTCTATTTCTGATGTCCCCAGCCGTAGTATTGCTGGAACATTGCTAGAAGCGGTGTAAAACCTTACTCACTCACTCACTCACTCACTCAATAATTCAGTTAAATTCATAATTGCATCTTGATTCAAATCAAGATCACACACTGACCGCGCGCGTTGTAGGCGACTAACAGGATCAGGTAGTCATGCTTACCGACTTGGTTGACACATGTCATCGTATCCCATTTGTGTAGGTCGATGCTCATGCTGTTGGTCGCAGTATTGTCCGGTCCAGACTCGATTATTTACAGACCGCCGCCATATTGCTGGTATACAGAGTGCGGCCCTAAACAACAACCCACTTAAGTCAGGTGCGGCCACAAGCAACACCTGGTGACTATAATGACAGATAGAAAGATCGAACTAAAAAGACCACCACGTGCATGGATTCACAGAAAGCAGCAGGTGTTCTAGAAAACCAGGAAGTATGTCGGAAGGTGACTCAAGTCAGTGTATATGAATCTCACATTCAACAAAGTCGCAGCAACTGGCTACCTCCAGATGAATTTCCTATTATCTGAAAACAGATATGTGACACTGAAAACTTTCCACATTAAGCTCTTTTGATTACACGAGCGATCAACCGACTACCATCATCGTCACTGCCACGATTATACCCCTCGAAACGAGCAATACATACACTCAATATTTGCTTTCCATGACGTACAATCAAAAACCGTGTATTTTCCACCTCGGCGAACCGCAGTTGGCTTCCCTTCACGCCCTTCTGTGCACGTAACTATTGTAGACAACATTAACGACAAGAAGAGAAAAACTACGGGCTGGTCCATGGGTCATGCAGATGTGAAAGAGAGGGCAATTGATGGCAGACCCCAATCAATGAACGTCAGTAGATCTGTTGGCGATATTGATTACCTGCAGGAATAGTTAACTTTTTGTGCTGGAAATACCAGATAAGGTGGAAATACCAGTGGGGAAATGACCGTCGGAAGATGACGAAGCAGTAATCGCTGCTGTAGATATGATGTGCGCAATAAAAGTTGTTGATGTCGTTGTACACGTAGTAATAGTAGTACTTGTGATCCTTATTGCACTAGTAGCATTGGTAGTAGTAATTGCAGCCGTTGAAATACTAGTACTCCTTATTGTACAGTAGCATTGGTAGTAGTAATTGCAGTCGTTGAAATACTAGTACTCCTTATTGTACAGTAGCATTGGTAGTAGTAATTGCAGTCGTAGCATTCGCGAAAGAAGAAGTGGTAGTAATTATACTTGTGGTAGAAGATGTCGCTGTAGCAGTTGTAGAAGCTGTGGTCATACTAGTGGTAAAAGTTGTCGCTGTAGCAGTTGTAGAATCTGTGGTCATACTCGTGGTAGAAGACGTAGCAAAGTAAAGAGTGTTGTGTAGTATGCTGGCTGGTATATGGCTAAGAGCGGCGTGGAACTCACTCAATTTCATAATCAATATTTCAAACAGAACTGAAAACAAATGAGAAAGCTGATCATCTGATAATATTTTCGAAAATCAAGGACATTTACAAATTCCACAATCATTACTGAAACCATCCTACAGAACTGAAACCAATTCAGAACCCTGAAGATATGAATATAATTTCGAAAATTCAGAAAAGCAACAAGTTTCCAGTATGCCACAGAACTGAACGAAATTTAGAACCCAGATGATATGAACATCGTTTCTAAAATCAAGAATATTAACACATGCCACAGTCGGTATTACCAGCACGTCACAAGTAGAACAGATAGCAAAGTCAAGTATCAAGCGTAGTATTTTGGCTGGTATATGTCTAAGAGCGGCGTAAAACTCAATTCACTCATTTTCATGATCATTATTTCAAACAGAACGGAAACCAAATGAGAACCAAGAACATAACATATTATCGAAAATAAAAAAAATAACAAAAGAAATTCCACAATAATGATTTCCAACTTGCCACAAAGCAGAAACCAATTCGGAGCCCAGTATATATCAAGAAAGTTTCGAAAATCAAAGAAACGTTACAAAAGTGGAGACCTCCTGAAACAGGAAATCTGAAAATAATCAAAATATTAAATGACCGTCATATCTTCACGTCCATATACATTTCCAATTTAATGACAAGTCCGAGCTACACTTGAACTATAATGGCCGTAGTGGACTGGCTCGATGGAAACAAAGCGAATATCTCTGTCTTTGAGATCTCTCCTTGAGAATCCTGGATTGTATTTAATCAGAGATGCCAAGACGAGGGATCTGTCATAGACGGGAGCTCTCAGCTACTTCTCGCAATCGGAAATTGGCGAGAGAGAGGCGTACAAAATTGAAAGGGGATACCTAAAGGACTATGTACGATTGATAAAGCGAGTGCTCCAGCGTGGGTTCCATGTAACCTAGCATCATCGCATCCAGTAGAGGTCTTTGCCATGCTCTGTCCAGCGTTGCGGAGACGCCAATCTATTAGCACATCTTTCACAAGGACCTGAATTCTATTTGTCGCTCACTTCTGAGGAGTATTTGCCAAAAATGTCTAAAACAGTGATCGTAATTACCTTGTAAACTTTGATTTGAGGAATTGCGTTTGTGCAAGATTTAATCAACACGGCTTTAGAACCAGTTGGTTGATGCTTGTCAGCTCGCCCTGGCCCCGAGGGCCCGTTGTCTTGTCTCATCGATTCTTCCAGATTGAAATTACATCCACGTGGACGGACTCAAACCCCTTTCATATCATTCTGGCAGTATGTGTTGCCAATAACAGTCTCATAATAAAAATGCGTCGACCAAGAATGGATCACATCGCTTCTTTGCCAACGGGCCAATGTTTTCTAAATGGAAGCAAAATATGGACTGCTTTCGTTGGCCCCCATGTACAGAAAAGTCATTGGGCCAGCAGAAACATTAAAATCTTGGAATGAAATTTTGGTGCCGTATTCCGCCTAGAACTGTATCCGACCACATTCTTTGAGACGTGGCGAGGTGCCCGAAGGTTTGACAAAATGACAGACAAGCTGTGGAAATTGATAGACGCGTATACAATGGCCACATCAGCGGTTTCCTTTGCTCAGACCATTTTGAAATAAATCGAGGTCCTTCTGACGTCACGCCGTGACAATTTCATGTCAATGCTAAGATTCGACTATTCCGAGTTTTATTATCGTCCTTTCGGGGAACGAGCCAGGAATGCTAAGGACCTGCTCTAAACTGTATGACGGCGTTAATCAAATAACATATAGCGTGGAACTAGATTTAGACCACCAGGAATTGATTCCTCTTAAATTACCCAATTCGATCCATCTGATCGATTGGGGACTGATAATTCTCTTTCAAGTTGGATTGCAACCTGGAGTTGTATTGTCAATGTGGTTCATCAAAAATCTATACCAATGAAAAAATTGTACAAATGTGACTCTTTTGTATGTTTATGTTTGTTGTCATTTCGAGTCTATTTTAAATACTGATAAAATCATTTCAGGCATATTAGGGTTTGTAAGCTTGGTTTGTGCGTGCGTGCGTGCGTGCGTGCGTGCGTGCGTATATGTGTGCACGTGGGGTGTAGGGGGTGTTCGAAGAGGCTGTGGCCCAATGTGACATTTGACTGAATGAATCGTGGCATGAATTAGCAAAAAACGATTTCAATATCTAGTGATCGGTCATTTAATAGTAATGGTATTGATATACCTGTCCGATAAGAGCAATTTCGGAAAGCGTATAGGCAATAAGAAAATATAATCCGATTTCAGGCAAATCTTGCATTGTAAATATCATCAGTTTTCACCGAGGTCGATATAAAGTTGATAAATACTATAAATGGGAACCGATTTATAGATAGTCGTTCATCTGACATATAATATGATCGCAATACAAGGAACAATCGTTCAGGTCTGGTCCCAAAACAGGGCTCATGTCTAATCTCTGCCACCATGCTAATCTCGCGGGAATTTGCGAGGTCTCGCGTTGATCAATACTGTCAGACAGTTTGGCAATACAAGGCAAAGCCTTACGTGATCGGGGAAAACGATGTTAATATTAATTGGGAGGTAGGTGCAGAAAAAAGGTCTTATTACTGTTAGGCTATCAGGGTCAAGAACCGTTATCTAAGACGCATTAAATGCTACTTTTGCATCAAAAGGTCATATAAGTGTGTCTTTTCACGCTCGTCAAATCACTAACGCGGATTTAACTTTGAAAATGCCGGTTTTCATGATTTTACGCATTTCTTGGTCGGCGCTGAAATTGTACAGATCAGTTGTACTTATAGCTTGAGGAAGGTTATTGACATGCGTGCTGGTGATAGTTGTAGTTCAAATAACGTTAGTATCGGAGATGAGTGAGGGTGTGAGTGCGTGCTGGATTTGTGAGGGTGGGTTTGTGGTAGGTTGGTGAGGGTGGGTTTGTGGTAGGTTGGTTAGGGGTGGGTTTGTGATTGGTTGGGGTTGGTGTATGGTGGGTTGGTGCGAGTGGTTTTGATGTTTGATTTATAAGTATGGTCGGCGTTTGTTTTGGAAGTGTGGACTGATGTCTGGCATTCAGGGTGCGTAGGGGTTGGTTTTGTGAGTATGGGTTGATGTTTGGTATTTAGGGAGGGACTGACTTGATTTGGTAATTATGGGCTGATGTTTGATATTCAGGGTGCGTCGGCGTTGGTTTTGTGAGTGTTGGTTGATGCTTGGTGAGTGAGTGAGTGAGTGGGTTTAGTTTCACGCCGCTTTTAGCAATATTTCAGCAATATGACGGCCGGGGACACCAGAAAACGGGCTTCACACATAGTGACCATGTGAGGAATCGAACCCGTGTCTTCGGCGTGACGAGCAAACGGTTTAACCACTAGGCTACCCGAACGACCTGCTGATGCTTGGTATTCAGGGTGGGTCGGCGTTGGTTTGTGAGAGATGGGTCAGAGATGGTTTGATTTGTGTGAGTTTACTGTTTGGTTCATGGGTTGATCAGAGTTACAATGGGAAGCAGTTCTTGACGTCTTTAAGGGTGGATTAGAATCAGAAATAAGCCCATCTTCATAATCTAACCTCACAGCTAACAGCAGCATCAGTGACTGCTCAGCCACGTAGCCTCTTTGTTCAACAGCAGTCCCTTCAATATCACCACCATAAATCAGGAACCTTCACGAGGATGTTGTATCCCCACAAACTCATTTATCCAGTAATTAAATCCCTGCTTAGACAGAAAACGGAGATGGAACCATTATGTGACGTAAATAGTGCTATATTCCTCCTCAGTAAACCGACATTATGCCAATTAACATTGCTCAAAATAAAGTTTAATCTAACTTTTGACGTTCAAAAGTTATGAAATCTTAGAAAGGAGCATTAAAGGAATGGTATTAGAACAAACCAAACGAGATGAAATCGCATTTCTTCTGAAAAGACATGACGGGATCCAGACGATGTCATTCAGCTATGACTATAAGGTACTTGCTAATGCAAACTCATTTGCATGTTGGTCTTTTATATGCCTTGTTTAATCAAACGTGTTCAGACAAATGTGAAACCACAAAAAATATCCCGAACGAATGACATTCAAGCGTCACGGAATAGTTTGGTCTGAAGTTGACTCCATAAATATTTCGACAACCTTCTCGCATTTAAAACTTATGAATGATTCCGCTGATATATGTCGTAGGCTAAAGAGAGTGAGTTTAGGTTTATGCCTCTTTTAGCAGGCATCAGAAATTGTTTTCACACCATGTGGGGAATCGAACCCGGTTCTTCGGCTAAGATGACTATAGATGACTTGATGTTCTTCATTAATGTGTTGCGTAATGGTTACGCTCCTCCAAGGTCGGTGAAGTGACATCCCTACACTTTAGCATCCAGGTTCGAATCCCGCAGGCGATGCACATTTCATGACAAAATCATTCACTGTCAACAAACCAGTGGGTTCCGAAGCTATATTTACTAGGCTACCCCACCGCCCCAGTAAACGGTAGACGGCGGTAAATGTACAACAACTCAAATATTTCCCTGTAATTTGTTTTCAAAGTATTCTGCAAAAGTGTCTTTGAACGCCATGAGGCCAGAAGTTATGGATCTAATCGTCTTTCTTTTGTGGTACGCGATTTTTCGGAGTGTATTCTTACTCCTTCGTCACCTGCTAAGTACTCATAAATTTAAAGGACTTGATAATGAACCGGCAACATCCTTAAGGTAGCATTGATTCCAAATGTTTGGCCTGTCCCTGACCTCCGGTGAAAGAGGAAGAATTTACTCAGAAACGCCGTGTCCCCCCAAAATAAAGAAGTTTCATAAATTCTCACCTTCATTCTGCAATAACTCATCAATGCATTTCCCCCCGTGATATTCCTGGGATATTGCTAAAAGCGGCGTAAAATAAACTCCCTCCCTCATCAATGTTACCAGCAATCAAGTAAATAATCTGGACCACACATTCCAGTGATCGACAAGATGACCGCCAGTCTATGTAACAGTGGTACAAGGACACACGTCAACCAAGTAATTGAGCCTGACCAGCTGGTCCTCTTAGCTGTCTGTTACAGCCAGCATCGACTGATGAAGATCATGAAGATCAATTCAAATCCGGGTGTTCATGGATGCATATCATGCACATACTGCAAATGTTCACACCGCAAATGTTATATCCTGTTATAAACACCAGCGTCCAAAATTGTCAATAACAACGCAATAAACAATCTCTCGTTGATTTAATACCATTGGACAAAAAAATGACACGTGTTGACATAAACCGCATCATGACGTTCCGGACACGAAACAAGGCTATCGGGATATTGTATTGGTTCACGTCTCCAAGCAGGAACGGCGGGAATCCAGTTGTGTACGTTGTCTATTTTCAGCATTCACAGATGACTAAACTTTACATTTGTCAACGCAAGACAATCTGACAAACCTGCCATGGTAACTACCGCGGCGGCTGATTTTATTTAATCGCTGGTATTACATTTTTAGCTATGTTCAACACGCGCTCCCATTTAAGTGACAATTTATTAGGCAGGCTTTGTGCTCGGCAGTCGCAAAATCGGTGGTAGGATTTCGTTCGTGCGTGTTTCACCGATGGATTGTTAAGAAGCTTTGAGTCGAAAAACTCCCATTTTTTACGAAATTGGTCAATTGTCTGATCTGGCGATGATCCTTGTGTGGGGGATTGACCATGTCGAGTACAGCCAAGTTGATATTGAAGTTTTTCTCAATGTAATTACTCGTCGTTCTCAAGAAAATGAAATTTATTCTCCTTTGAAGCGAACTAGAGAGGAAATTTTCCACAAGAAAGAACCCTGCTGGGCTGTACCATGTCAACTGAAAGACGACACCAGAAGGGTTCTCTTGAAATAAAGATAAAATTATTAACAAGCACTAAAGATGTGTGCGTGAAGTCACCTTACCTTTATCGAGGGCCGCCATTTAATACAGCAGTCTCGCAGCGAATGCAAGCATTCTGCAGCGAAAATTGCCACCTCCGCAGGAGCAAAGACTTTTTCGGTTTTTGTGACAGGATATGGTCTAGAAAGGTCCAAGTGTTGGAATCAATGGCACCGGTCTAGAATGCGTAAAATGAACATCTACCTTACTGAGTCCTTTAAAATTGTCAATACCTACCACAAAGACGCGAACTGGCAGTCGTGAGTATTTCCTCCTGCGCAACATAGACCATGGAGCCTTCATCACTCAATTAGCTTTTCAACTTTTTCTTTGATCTCTCTCATTTGGAAAAAAACCCCTGATATCCGAACGTCAGGAGAGCCTGGTTGCAGCATGTCTTGTAAATAGTACACGGCCAAGCATTGTTTCGTTAGATACTTCCTGTATGACCGAGTGAGTCAGACTGTCCGTGTGGCAGAAAATCTAACTGGTGTTAGTCGTAGAAGTGTGATCCTTTGGATCAAAACGACAAACGTTGTTATATCCTATCTTGCCAATCTGGAATTCGCACTCATAATTGCCGGATCCTATTTCAGAAGAGGAACGCAACTCACTTGTCTCCGAGTGTCTGAACCAGGTGACTTTTACTTAACACTTAATAGTTCTTTACGCTTCCTCTCATTGACTATTTCAATGATGAAGGCAACTACAAACGTAAATGCAAACGTTCGTTGATGAAAGAGGCTCGGATGACCTTCTCAAGACACGGATGGTAAAACATTCCAAATGAATGAAGCACAAATGATGTATTCATTATAAGAGTCATCAATGTCACACATTAAAAGAAGTGTGTATAAGACACTTTTCCAAACGGAGGTACAAATGACACATTTGCTAACATGACAGACATAAATGACACATTCCCAAATGAATGAGGTATCAGTGATACATGTTCCCAAATGAAAGAGGACTCAGTGATGAACATGCTCAAATGAACAAAGTGAAACATTATCTAACATGAAGGAGGCATCAGTGACATGCATTCCCAAGTGAAAGAAGCATCAATGACGAATATTCCCAATGAAGGAAGCATAAGTGAAACATTATCTAACATGAAGGAGGCATCCGTGAAACACTATTCCAAATGAAGGAGGCATCAACTGAAACACAGTCCCGGATGACGTAATCACCAATGATACACATCCCTGATTAAGTTTATTCCTGGTTTTAATCCTTTCTCAACTTGGAACTAGATACGTATATGTTCAGTCATGACCTGTTGAAATATGTTCACGGATTAATGACCGCTCTCTGATTCATGTTTTTGATACGTCTGTACCTTCAAACACGTTTCACCATTCTTTGAGATTTGGCGGACTGGGCATAATACAAGAGTATGTTCCAGAAAGGAACGGGATGCAATTGGGTATAATGGCAACCGTCTAGACACGCTGATTGGTCTACAGGGACGTATTTTGCTCCCCTTATTTTGCTTCGAAACACTGAAACCTTATGAAAGAACGCAACCATGAAAAAATAATTGGCTGTACTGATTCCTGCAGAGCTGCGGTTTAGATCAGGGATTCTGTTTGTCTTTGCTTTTATAAAGTGTTCCTTGTTTGCATAAAAAGTAGATTCCTACATCGTGACGGATTTTATTTTTATACATTTGTTTCTTCTGGTTTTGATGTTCAAGGACATTTCTTCATTTAATTTAACTTCAATCAAGTGAAATTGTTTACTAGAATAATACTTTTTTCCTGATTAATTCCTTTCTGAACCGAAATTCATGTACGTAAAGATTTTAAACGGATTAGAATAACAAAAGCACGGCGTAAAAAACCTGTAGGAATTCATCGAGCAATTATTCTGCAGTGCGGTTTATTTTTTATCACAACAATAACCTTTATAGAGCTTCTTTACACCTTGATTCATCGATTCCTTGTTTTTTTTATGTTTCCCCGTTTCGACAGGGATCTTCCACATAAAATCTACTTTTAGATGGGGCAAAAGACCGACAACTCCCTTGAGAATGTAGCTAGTATTAATACTAAGAACTGACTGTTCAAGTATTAAATGGGCCTTCGTTTCAACACAGATTGAGTAGGCCTAGGGACAAGTAAACTGAATTATAGCAAGGGTTAATTTTAGCAGTACGCCACGGATTTTAATGTATTTTCGTCAAATCGAATTGCCGCCTCTTATAAAAGAATAGTGGAATGATTTGCAACCCTGCGATCTATATACAGACATTCTTTGCAAACGCTTCGATAAGCAGATCGATAATAATTGATTCTTCGATAAAGCTAAAGCGAGACCATATATGCTTTCTCCTTTTCCGCCTCCCAGCGGCGTTGGAGTGCCGCCATTCAACTCTTACACCGGAAGTGCAGACGTGACATTTCGAGATTAGGCGAGACAGACGTGACTTTGACGAGATTTCAAGTACAGAAGAATGCCGCAAGCTATATTAAGAAACTGACTACCGTGAAATGCTGAATCAACAAGGCAAGGTGGGATCTCGCATAATCTTTTTTATACACTCTTATTCCCAGAATTCGAGACATCTAGTTTTCTCATGGGCGACAGTTTACTAGCCAAAATAAATCTGAAGTACATGCTCGAATACATTGAGTAGATTGTAGTAAGAAATAAAATACTTTCAGATGCATTAACTCTATCATGTAAACGGGTATAAAAATCCTTTAAGATAATCACTAAAAAAATATACCATATCAAACCTTTGAACCTTGACTCCTTGACTTTTTCTATGACAACGGATTATAATATTATCCATAGATTAGTGTGTAATTTAATGTGTAATCAGGATGTGAGTAAGGTTGTATTAACAGGTAATTCACAGTTATATCAACTTAACAATATGCCAGCAATGTCAAGTTGGAGGCGCCAGGAATGGGCTTGACACATTGTTCGCGTGTGGGGAATCGGCGTGACAAGCGAAAGCTTCAACCATTAAGATACCGACGCGTAGAATAGGCCTCCAGCAACCCATGCTTGCCATAAAAGGTGAGTATGTTTGTCGTAAGAGGCGACTAACGGGATCGGGTGGTCAGGCTGGCTGACTTGGTTGACACATGTCATCATGATCCAATTGCGTAGATCGATGCTTCTGCTATTGATCACTGAATTGTCTGATCCAAACTCGATTATTTGCAGACCGCCGCCATATTGCTGGAATATTGCTGAGTGCGGCGTAAAACTCAACTTACTCACTAAGATACCATAACGCGTCTCGAGTTAAACTAAATTCTCAGACACGTAGGGAATAGGATTGGTAATGAACAGACAATGGAGACAATTGAAGCGACTAGCCTTGAATGACAGATGTCATCGTTTCCCAATAGTGTTGATTGATGCTCATGCTGCTGATCACTGGACTGTCTGATTGGTATGTTCCTTACTCGAATATCGCGTTTGAAGCACACCAGAAGTGGACCTCACACCTTGTACTCATGTGCGGAATCGAAACTGGTTCTTCGGCGTGAAGAGCGAACGCTTTGATCACTAAGCTACCACACATCCCTGTCAACCTCTGCACCATTAGCGGATCCCAGAACGACTTAAAGGATCATTTCTCGATCACTCTCTCGTCCATTGCTACGTATATACACTAGTTTCCTGAAAATATTGTATCTGATGTAAGGAAAGGTAAAACAGTTGGGATCCGGCAAACATCAAGGTTTTCGATATTTCCAAATGGAGACGGGAATTCGCACTAGTGGAATATCTTTAATTCATAGTGCACTCTTAACACCGCGGTTTCTGTCAGTCTCGTGGCACGAGTATGTAAATCGGGACATGCATCGTAGAGTATTGGAGTAAAGATGGCCTGTACAGCGGCCCGAGTGGCTGGAGGTTCTACTGACTAGAAGTCTCACAACGCTCCGGGGAATGTGATCATGAATAGCTGTCAATCACGTGTCGATTTCAGACACTAGTGTCGTCAATAGCAGCCGTTCGAAGTGCAGGCGTGCTGTGAGAGTCGACCGAACCCTGACCTGTTCTTTGCTGGAGGTTACAGAACCTTATCGTTGTGTATTCCTGATTAAAACCACCAGACACTTGTCAAGTCAGGGACCAAGATCGTCCACAGGTTCAGTATGCAATGCCATTTCATGAGTCATGGATGCATATCTATGTACGTGTGTGATGTATTGCAATATATAATGTGCCTCCTTGGGGAGGCGAGATAGCTTTGTGGTTAAAGCTTTCACTCAAACCCAAGACCCGGGTTCAATTCCCCATATGGGTACAATGTCTGAAGCTCATTTCTGGTGCCCCCCGCCGTGTTATTGCTGGAATATGGCTAAGCGGTGAAGATAAAATTCTCTAATTCGTCTCCAAGAGGATTCATTTATTTGGGATTCCTTGGTGTTTCTGTTGCTGTTTCTTTAAATCAGCTGTATGGCAGTTGCACATGATCGAATTTACGTCAGACAAAACAGTGATTGATCTTATGACCATCGATCCACGCTTTCGGGACAAGCTGACCCGCCATCAACCAGCTCACCGAGGCAAACCATCCCGATTTCTCCGCGACGAATACCGGTTGCTTAAGAAAAAGTCTTCCACGAACCCTACTCTTATTTCGAATATTCAGAGAAAGTATATTTTGCGTGTAAATATTGAAGAGTCCTACCAACATGTACAGCTAATCTGAAACATTAGTGACGATGACATGAGGAAGTCTAGTGGATAAAGTGATTTTTTGTCACGCCGAGTGAGCAGGTTTGATTCTCCACACAGCTAGACATGTGTTGAGCCAGTTCTCCCCGCTCAGCCCCTTCGCTCACCGTGTTGTTTGAATGTTGACTGTAACAAGACATCCAGCTGAATTCACAAACATGCACAACTGTCCGAGGGGACTTTGTACAAGTCATTCCTCAATCTGGACAAGCAATGGAACTACAGTATTCGTATCAAAGTGTATTTCTCCCGCTTATACAAATAATTACAAACAAATGAAAGCAGGGTCTATATACCGTTTAACCCAGTGAATCCAGACCGTGACGTATTCTCTGAATTTGCCTGGATTATTAAATTGCGTTTAAAAAAAGGTATGGAATAGAGTGTAAATGTCTTGTGTATCTAGATATTCCAAAAAATATAGACCCGACTTGTTCTGTCTCCGCTAAGGGTGAGTCCCCTTCTGTTGAAGCAACACGTGTGCCTTTAGGGGTACTTAAAACTTGTGGTCACCACGATGGAGTTTTTCTGACCAGTATGATCCTTTGACTCAGAAAAAAACGTAATGATTGGAATCCAGGGTGATTTTATGATGATAATTGCTCATTTGATAACACTTCATCCCCCACTCTCCCTGTATAGGAGGATACCTTCCTTGCACAGTCAATCATGTCCCAGATATTGAGTGAGTGAGTGAGTTTCACGCCGCTTTTAGCAATATTCCAGCAATATCACGGCGGGGACACCAGAAAATGGGCTTCACATATTGTACCCATGTGGGGAATCGAATTCGGGTGACGAGCGAACGCTTTAACCACTAGGTTACCCCACGGGTTAAGATCGGGTCTCATTTAATAGTGAGATATGTCAAGGGTGCTAACTAAGATCTTTGTGTATATATCCCGTTAAAGGTTAACACATGTGCCGTTAAGGATGACATGTCATCCCTTTACAGTTAACATATGCGCCATTGAGGGTAATATAAAGCCCTTTAAGCGGAGACATGTACCGTTAATGTTGACATATATTTCTTTAAAATTGACACATGCGCGGTTAAGCTTGACATACATCCCTGTAAAATAGATACATTTGCTGTTAAGGGTGACATATGCCCTGCTAAAGTTAACACATTTGCTGTTTAGGGTGACATATATGCCATTAACATCGACATATTTGGTGTTAAGGTTGACATATATGTTGGTCTGTTTGAAATAATCACTATTCACGAGGACTTTGAGGTACATACGATACACGTACTTGCCAAAATAACTGACGTTGCTTTTGTCATCATTGACCCATACATTTTCCGGGCTGGCGAAAAAGGGAAAAGAGGCGGATCATAAATTGTATTGCTCGGTGTGTTAGGATTAATGACTGGCACCTGTCCAAATAAACAGGACTGACATATTTATAAACTACACCATCCCGTTGACGCACCTGTTCAGAATTTCGTAATGAGATGAATAGAAAAGCACAAGATTCGTAAGTAAAGGTCATTGGTACCAGAGAGGTTATTTTACGCCGCACTCAGTTACATTCCAGATATACGGTGATGGTCTGTAAATAATCAAGTCTGGGCCAGACAATCCAGTGAGCAACAGCAAGAACGTCTACCTACGCAGTATGCATATTATAACATGTGCCAACCAAGTAAGCGAGTCTGACCACCCGATCCCGTTAGTCGCCTCTTATGACAAGCATAGTCGCCTCTTACGACAAGCATAGTCGCCTCTTACGACAAGCATGGGTTACCGAAGATCAGTTCTAACCCAGATCTTCGCGGATGTTGCTACCAGAGATTCATAACTTTATATTGAATGCTGGTTTAAAGAAGTAAAGTTTGCAGTTGTGTTATTGTTTGGGTGAGTGAGTTTAACACATAGTACCCATCAAACGCAGATATTTGGAGTGACGACCGAACGCTTTAACCACCGTCGCTCTTGAAATATGAAGTATTAGGAGCATACATGCATATTCACTGATTAATGAAAGAAATAATATTTTGATAGAACTATGACAATACAGGGATCATCTTACAGGCATCAGTGTAGATGCTGACGGTGTTTACAGGTCCTTTACCAATCGACAATTTACATTCAGTTCCGTCCGTTTCCCTTGGATACAAGGCTCATGTTCTGCTAATTGTTCGAGTGTCGTCCAAAGACAGTCTGGAATTATTCCACTAGGGGTTGTTACAACTCGTAGTAATTATGGCATCAAATTACTTCAACACTCCCCTCCGCCCATCCTCTAACGGTTATTTAAGCTTCAGGTCAGATCTTCATCAGCGGTTGATGCTCACTGCCAGTAGTATTAGGTTAACGCTCTTCCTGTTTTTTCGCATGTGACGCGGCTATAAACGTGGTGCGTCTTGCGGCTATCATCGTCGTCGTCCGCCCTCTCCTCCTCCTCATCATCATCACCATCATCATCATCATCATCAATGTTCTGCACATATAATCGTATAGTCTGTCTCAGTCATAATCATCATCACCATCATCACCATCATCATCATCAATGTTCTGCACATATAATCGTATAGTCTGTCTCAGTCATAATCATCATCATCTTCGTCGTCGTCGTCGTCGTCATCGTCTCCATCATCAGCAGGAGGAGCGTCTTTGCTGTCGCCGATATTATGATCATTATCATATTCATCATCCCTTTCCGCCTGTTTGCAATGAAAACGATCACACTTTGAAATCGCTAGTATTGTTTTGTATTACAAGGGGGTAAGCGAAGTAGTTGGGACTGTGAAACAAATGCACGTGCGGTGGTGATATGTGTTAACTTATACCAACCCAACGTGTTATCTGTGTTTCGATCATTTGATATGCATACCCCCTTGTAATTCAAACCAAAAATAGAGATTATGATCTCTATTGTAGGTTGTTAAACAACTTTTATCCAAAGCTGAATAAAATTCACGGAAATAAATGTTCAGTTGGAAAGATAAAAATTATGAAGATCCGCAATCTTAATTTCACTTTTTACTTTATTACCTTTTTTGTTTAAGGACAGATTCGTCGTTATGTTTTCACTGCAAACAGACTATAGTTCATATTGGAATTCAGTTATAGGAACGGCTGACGTTTCAGTTTGAGATGTAGTGTGTTTTGCAGTTTGGGTAATTCAGTAGGACACTGAATCTGATATCCAGTCAATGAATCAGTTAGACAGGATATTACTAAAGGGTATATTGAGTGATTGAGTGCTTATAAACCTGACCATTAAATTGTATGTATGTGAATGGGACCACACCTTTTTCAGTATCCATGTATCTAGCCATTTAAACGAATGTGGGTTAATATACCTGCAATTACCATATAGTCTATACTATCAGCAACTCATTCTCTGTAAGCTGAGAATATTGCCGCCACGAGCGCGTTTTCATTAGAACCATAAGTGTAACATTGGATACATTATCCTATTTCATTAAATCGATCAATTATTGAACCTACGTGCTTGGTAAAACAAACAAAGGTGGCGGCTGTAAAACCCCCAAGATACAAAACCACGATCACAGAACTCCTTACAGCAATACAA
Organism: Haliotis asinina; assembly: GCF_037392515.1. NCBI lineage: Eukaryota > Metazoa > Mollusca > Gastropoda > Lepetellida > Haliotidae > Haliotis > Haliotis asinina. The sequence continues at coordinate 32,445,202 of NC_090280.1, forward strand.
CGAACGAAGGGTGCTGTTTTCCTGTTCATGTGTCACGATCACAACACTCCGTACAGCAACACTGGACGCTCTTATTTCTTTAAACATGCCTGATACATATCCAACGAAGTTTGGTGTTTCCCTGTCCATGCAGCACGGTCACAGCCCTCCTTACAGCAACACTGGACGCTCTTATTACTTTAAACATGCCTGATACATATCCAACGAAGTTTGGTGTTCCCTGTCCATGCAGCACGGTCACAGCCCTCCTTACAGCAACACTGGACGCTCTTATTTCTTTAAACATGCCTGATACATATCCAACGAAGTTTGGTGTTTCCCTGTCCATGCAGCACGGTCACAGCCCTCCTTACAGCAACACTGGACGCTCTTATTACTTTAAACATGCCTGATACATATCCAACGAAGTTTGGTGTTCCCTGTCCATGCAGCACGGTCACAGCCCTCCTTACAGCAACACTGGACGCTCTTATTACTTTAAACATGCCTGATACATATCCAACGAAGTTTGGTGTTTCCCTGTCCATGCAGCACGGTCACAGCCCTCCTTACAGCAACACTGGACGCTCTTATTTCTTTAAACATGCCTGATACATATCCAACGAAGTTTGGTGTTCCCTGTTCATGTGTCACGATCACAACACTCCTTACAGCAACACTGGACGCTCTTATTACTTTATACATGGCTGTTACACAACCAACGAAGTTTAGAGTTTCCCAGTCTACATGTCACAGGATTATGCACTATAGCATAAGAATAATGTCAATAAAAACGAAAGTACAATACCTCGTACCGCAATGAGATAAAATGTTATTCAACAAAATCACCCCATATTTGATCAATACGAATTTTCATTTGCGATAATCGTACGTCAACATAATCGGTTAAAGCATACAGCTCTTGAGACACACAACATTCCACTAACGCGAACCAGCGTGTCTCGCTCTGTCTGCACAGCTTATTTCGGTAAATCGATTCACTCAATAAAGACGTTTTTCTTCATTTCGCTGGGAGAATAATCTCATGTATACCCCCAGAATTTACCTTAAGCTGTAAAAACACAGTTGGCATTACAAACGCAATCTGTCAAAATGGCTGTCTGGTTGCAATGATTCCCTTCATGATGACGTGCACGGCACACAGCATAAAGGAATCGTTTTTCAGGAAACTGGAAATGGTAAACTCAAGACGACCTACCTTGAGGTTTATAAAGACACACAGAATAACAGCGCACGTCAGCCTCAGAAACCGAATTCCATCAACGCTGACAACCAGTGATAACCCAAACGTTTATTTTGTACAGTCTCCCCTTCCTGAGAAGGACCAATAACGCCATTATTGCGGTTTGAGCGAGGAATTAATTATCCTCTCTGATTCTTCGATTCGACGCAAGAGGTAGAAACTGATCTGGCCCTCCGAAATGAGGGCTCACAAATGAGGGTTTCGTAATGAGGACTAGTCGCTGAAGACAAATTCAAACTTGCGATGGATTTTTGAGGGGACTGCGTTTGAAGTGACTTTGGAGATTGAAAATGATGAACTCTGTGATAAACTTGACGATTAAAAGATTTTGGAGTTAAGCGTTGGGGCTTTTGAACGGTCAACGTGTTGACGGGCTGAAGATTTACTTGAAACAGATGAACATGGGCATTTTCTTTGATAAAACATCATAGATATTGAGGATAATGCTGAATAGAGAGATTGTCGTATTATTAAGTGGTTAGACACAAACTGAATGATATACAATGCCGTTTTAGAGAGGTCAGCGGATTATGGAGTGTTTCGACTCGAGGGGAAGAAAGAGAATACAAATAAAGCACTTAAAATTTAGAATGGCTAAATGACTGCAGAGATGACTTACTATATTTACTTTGATAAACATTACACCACTGTATCACACATAGTTCATTTTGGAACAAGGGCTGCCTTGAGTGAATGAGTTATGTTTCACTCCGCATTTGGCAATATCACGGCGGAGGACAAAGGGATTGCGCTTGACACACTGTACCCATATGGTCATTGAACCCGGGTCGTCGGCGAGACGGGAGATCGCTTTAATCACAATCATACTCCGCCAACTCCAACAGTGAGTGAGTATGATTTTACGCCGTTTTCAGCAATATTCCAGCAATATCACTGCTGGGGACACCAGAAATGGACTTCACGCATTGTACATACGTAGGAAACGAATCTGGGTGACGAGAGAACGCTTTAACGACTAGGCTACCCTATCGCCTTTCGTCCTATCGAATTTATGTGAGTGCGGCGTAAAACTAAATTCACTCACTACATTGGCGCTACAGCTGAGCGAAATAGACCAGGATTAAAAAAAGTAGCCTGAAAGAAAACCCATGTGAATCGAAGATGTCTATTTTCACATAAACACATTTTATGTAGTAGAAATGTTATACAAACCTATAGATTGGATCCAGAATAACACAGGTTTGTGCATGATCACGTCGTCGTTATGTGAGAGAGTGGCTGAGTTTTACGCCGCATACAGAACTAGTCCAGCTGTATGGTGGCGGTCTGACCATCGATGTACTCAACTGGAATGTGATGACATGTGCACGTGTCAGCTAAGTCAGCGAGTCTGACTACCCGATCAAGTAGGTCACATCTTACGACACGCGTGGGTTACTGGAGACCTTTCCTATCCCGAATATGCACAGGTCCGTAGTGTTCGCGCTATCAACCACTGGTTTGCAATTATTCAGGCGTACTAGTTTCTAAGCCATACGCAACGGACTAGTACATCGACAAACAACATTCCATTGCCAGTTTATAAATATAACACACCTTCCTTCGTTCAACAGTCGCCCAAATATTAAAATCTGTCTTAATGTTCCTATCTAAACGAACCACTGACTCCCAGCTTTGTCTAAAAGTGCATCAGACGTTGCCGGCTTGAACGTTACGACCACTGAACGAATGGAATATCATATCAATACCATTAACGTTTAAGGGGATTAATTCATGGGACGGGTGACCCATGAACTGAATGGCAAAAATGCCCATCAAAAGGCAATATCATATATCATTTCACATGATTGTTCAACTTCATCACAACTTTTTACGACGTCGTTTTTTAACGTCTGACAAAAATGCATTAAAACTTCAAATAACTCGATCTCCAAAAGCATCCAAGCAGAAAAAATCAGCCTATTCCTAAAGACGTGCTTGTACTCTCTATCTCTCGCTGATGGCTATACTTGTCTGAGAGAACATCACCGTCAGTCGATTTCCTTTCTGAACAACGCATTATAACTGTATGATCATGTCAGCATTTGAAGACCAAATGAACACGCTAAAAATATTTTTTACATAGAAATGGGATGATTTACAATGGAAAGTTCTGATGGAATCAACAAATTTAGAAGCAACTATTTTGGAGCGCTTGATTCAGCGTTTATATGTATTTACCAGGCTGAAATGACTAAACATAACGTGTCTATCTTGTATATTTCATTGCATATTTATTATATTTTTTTAGTCTCATTCGAGTTATATAGGAATCGGTTGTTGCCATCTTGGTTTAACGAGACCACGTGATCTGGCGTTATTCATCAGGATGTTGATCGTGGCTAGTATATTTATTTATTTTTGCATTTGAAGGCATAAGTAACTGAGAAAGGTTTAATTTGTCTGAACAGTATTTTTAAACAATGTCAAGGTATATCATGTTTAGCAAGTGTGTGGGTTTGGTTAACCGCCGTATAAACAATATGTCATTGTAAGTGAGAAAAACAGCACATGTGAGGCAGTCTCAGTGAGTGAGTGGGTATGGTTTTATGACGCTTTTAGCGATAATCCAACTATATATATCACGGCCGTGGAGACCAGAAATTGGCTTTACACATCATAACCTACAGTCAATCAAAACCGGGACCACGGCGTGACTAGCGAACGTTTTACCGTTAGGCTACCCCAACGCCCTTTAATGCATGTCTCAACGTTACTTATCCGGTAAGAGACACCTACACTGAAATGCTGTAGCCAAACCACAAAAGAGGATTCAGTCAAGAGCCACAGGTTCACAACATCGAATGGAAAAGTAAATGCAGCAGCAAAATAAAAAATATATATATATAAAAAAAAAAATAAAAAAAACAAAAAAAAAAAACGTTCCGTGGAAAAAAAGAGAAAATGTTATCGCAGATTATTCCAGTTTTCCAACTCTTTTAGTAAACAAGATACCGATTCCAGTCCAAAATGGGAGCGGTAGCCTGGTAGTTAAAGCGTTCGCTCGTCACTCCGAACGCTTGGGTTCAGTCCCTTTCTGGTGTTCCCCCGCCGTAATATTGGTGGGATGTTGCTAAAAGCGGCGTAAAACCCACCTCACTCACACCAGTCTAAATAGTGAGTGAGTGAGTGAGTGAGTGAGTGAGTGAGAGTTAATATCTAACGTCATATCGGCAATATTTCAGCCATATCGTGACGAGAACATGTTTGATATTGAAATGATATATGTATATATTATAAAAACCTGAGTAAAACAACTGGAATATCACTGTTACAGTTAAAACTAGTGTGGAAAATTAAAACTAGTATTACTATCTGAACGAAACAATATAAAATAAGGGCTATACATTACCAACTGGCCACCCTAAATATACGCATGAAGCTTCTCACATACACGTATAGGCCAAACCTCCACAGTACCGCAAACTACTTCCCACATTCAGTGTATGGTTTTCATTCCGAGACACCTGCCCAAAGCACGTGGATATATTTAATGTAATAGGTTTTTTTCTGGTTTATTCAATTAGACAATTAGTTCGTTATCGAACAGGTGATTTCTATTTTCTTCAGCAGGGGGGATTACGTACAACTGACCGGAATGTCTTCCCGTAACAACGTAAGGTAATTATACAAGTTGAACCCGCACGATCCCGCAAATGAGTTGTACATTTCAGCCATGCAGAAATACTTTGAGGGCGAAGTGAAATTGACGAGTGTTAATTTCAGCTTCGGCTGCAATTGACAAGGTGAATGACGAGGGCACACTGTGTTCCAGCGCAGTTGGTGCCGCGTGTTAGGTCATATGATTGGTTTTGTTTCGCAATATTTCCCCATTCTAAAACGAATTGTTAAGTCGAATATTTTCATTATCGTTTCTTTCGATTAAAAAAAGAACACACTGAAAACTAATACTCATAAAATAAGTAAATACTAAAATTAACAAAAGTTCTTCTAACGTCATAACACAACACATAGTCAGCAAAACGGTTACAGCAAAAAACTGCAACTTTGGAACCAAAAAAGAATTGTGAATGTAAATTTAAAATGTTTTTGTTAAATCTTTTTCATATATTTAGATTTTAAATGTAAACTAATTCTGGAGTAGACTGAGCCGCCCAAACCATAGGAAACTTACCTGTTTACGAACTATTTCTAATTTATATAATCCTGTGTGTTATTAAGATTAAATTAAAAACAACCTTTGAAGTTAATGAGTAAAATCATTGATCTCAGATACAAAGCCAAGCTGAATGCCGTTCGTACGAAATCTGATGATATGTGCAGATTGTCTTATTTCTGTTTCGTATAGATCAAATACATTTGAAACATTTAATCACGAAAACAAATTAGGTTTGACAACTTTCCTCGGCTTTTACTAGAACATACTGTTTTTATCAATTTACACAATTTCACGAAATTATATTAACAGGCATACATACATGAATGCGTGTTATGTAACCATGTGTTTTGTAAAACTGAAGAGCGAGTTTGTTTAGTTTTTCGCCGCCTTTAGCAATATCCAAGCAATATCACGGTGGGGGACACCAGAAATGGGATTCACACGTTGCCCCTATATTGGGAATCATACCCGGGTCCTCGGCGTAAGGAACTAACCCTTAACCACAAGGCTACCCCCTCGCAACGGTGTGTAACGAACTGACAAGGGGCAGGGTTTGATCCCCCCACCCCCTCCTCCCCCGCCACTTGTACATTGGTTCGATCCCCACATGGGTACAATGTGTGAAACCCATCTGGTGTCCCCCTCCGTATTACTGCTGGAATATTGCGGTGGACAACTCACTCACTCACTCACTCACCCACATGACTACTACATATACTGTTGTCTTTTATCCACCCCAAGTCTCATCATCATCCTCACCCCTCCAGCCATGTAAACTTTCAGTGAACTATTTTTCTGATAATGGCAATTTAGAGCAGCCATTTCAAAAGATATAATTTTCCACATTTCGCATTTCTTTGAAGAAGCACGGATAATGTCGGCCTATAACGGTAATCTGGAAAGCGCTCACACTGGTCGGATGTAAAATCTATGTTTTATTGTGTTGAACCCATTAAGACATTTTGCTTTAGCGTCCAAGACAAGAGTGGAAAAAAACGGAAGAGAATTGTTCCAACAACGCCTTAGATATATATTCCCCATGTTTCAGTTTTGTAAGAGGGACGTGTGTGTGCAATGTCTCTATGTGTTTACACGTGTTAAAAGGTGCTTTGTCCCAACGTTGCTTCTTTTTACATTTAAAGACATATCTAAATGTAACGCAAATTCCTTAACCAAGTAAACATAAAGGCCGAACAGAACGACATCGAGTACAACTAAACTGGTACCATTGTCGGTTCACGCAGCGCCTCGTTCAAGTCAAACGTCCAACATTCACACTGTAAAACGCAGTGAATGGTTAAATTCAAATCCTGCACAGAAACAAGTTAAACACGATGATAAAACCTAACAGCACGACTCCACCTAACATCAAAGCGGACGAGTCGGCATTATGTTATTAATAATCCTTTGATAACAGACTGCCGATACTCTAGGATTAATCAAATGACTGGAGGATTATTGACGATGTATTTTGTGGTGATAATTGGATTATTCTTCATAGACATGGGTTAATGGAGGAAACAGGAGTTCAAAAACTCCGATAATATTATCTGTTATTATCCCGAATTCTAGCCACGGCTTTTCGCGGGGTTTAATGCCGTAAGTGTTTCATGAAAGACAATGATTACGCCAATTATTTTCAATGATTTATGGCGTCCGATCCTGATATTTATATTTTCCATGGACACGCATTAGGAGTGTAACGGTTGTAGTCATTTCTTGACTCCGTTGCCTGATCTTCTTTCGGCGTGTCGCACGTCGTCCTTGACCTTTGTTACGTGAATGGAAGGTCACGACACTGTTCAGAAGGACGGGATTCTGCAGTTCGTCTGGATTAGTCACTACGTATGAATTCTTCATTGACACGGATGCATGTCTCTCACCCTAATATGTTGACACAACGTGTTATTGACTTGAGGAAATAGATGCCCTTGTAAATATGTTTGGTCAGTATCTTGCAGAAAATATCTAATTTAACTGCTTTTGCAACAGCCAGGCGCGTGTAGTAATTATTGAAATATTGAAGATGAAATTATGACGTCATGACATTTAACAATGACGTCTTTTGAGTCTCACAACTATAAATACTGCTCTGGAAAGACGTTGCATGAAATACTTGCATTTTACGATTCCAAGGTACTGGAATAAACCCAAACACACAAGTTTTAAAAAGAACGAGATGTGTGTTGTGTGGTAAAGCCAGGTAGCTTTATCATATGCATGCAGCTGGGTTGAAATTCACAGCAACATGTATTTTGGGGAACAGTATATTCAGACAGCGCATGTCTGAAAAAAGCAGACGAAATATTGAAACGTTAGATGATAACGTGGCGGTAAAACAGTACGATAATGGGATGGATTAACAAAGCACGATGTCCAGCAAGGTAACACAGTACGAGTAATGAATTCTTTGACACAACGCGAGAATAAACTACAGTAACAGAATACGGTGAGATCACGATGGAAGGAGATATGAAGCGAAACGTAGCAAAGCACGATAATGACAGTTATATTGTATCACACACACACACACACACACACACACACACACATATATATATATATATATATACGTTTGTATACCGCCAATATCCAGCCTTGCTGCTTAAAGGCGCTTTGATTGTCCCTGGATCATTGGAAGTCAAACTCAAACGGCACATCATCAATCTCAACTCCGTGGGGAGTAAGCATCTCTTGCAGCAACACGGCGCATGGAGCTTATTCATCGCCATCTAACAGTAACAAACGCGCTGGCGCGCGCGCACACACGCACACACGGGACGCATGACATTGGACGGCATAGTCTCACAAAGAAGACAACTATGACGTATCAACATGCTTGACACAACGATGAGACACACGAGCACGGCAATTGAGACAAACCAACATGGCAGGCACGAGACAAAAACAAGACACAATAACGCTACCCCACAGCCAATTAAACGCCCTTCGAGAACATGGTCGTAATTATCTCCCTCAGTACCAAGTACGCAGACACAGCGATGCGCTTCCAGCTTCACAGGCACATTCTTTAAGAGAAATCCAATTTACAACATCCACTCACAAACTAGAAGAGCTGGAAGTCCAAATATCAAAGCCTTAAGACTGTGCCATTCCAATCACCTCCCTCTTGAAAACCCCTCGTGAAACTGACTGCAGTGAATCTTCGCTTCTTTTAATTATGAGCCGTTTGTTCATTTCCGAAGAAGTCTGTCTTCCGATTATTGACGCATTTTTGATTGCGACCAAACAGTGTCTTCCAATAGTGAGAAACGCAACAATGGTGCACGAAGCCTTTCTCAATCTTTGAATTGCCCTCCTTGATTTGAAACCTTGTTAAATTAGCCAGCCACCTTCGTTTAGATGAGTTCCAAGTATGTGCCAGTCACATGTCTCGCTGATGATGACACCGCTCCTCATAAAAATATTGTCACAAAAGAGCATGATGAGAAAATAACTTTCGCGTAGCTTCTCGAGACAACTCTCTGTGCTGGTTGATTGCTAATAAATCGCGTTTATATTTTGTTATTTTTCGCAAATTGCAAAGGAAGAAAAAACCTTCTCATCATCCGTTCGGAACAGTTGAATGCAACTTTGCTGTTTTTTTATTTCGGATCATTATATCTGTCATTTTTACGATGACAAGCAGGAACGTCTTGGTATTATCATTATTCAACCTACTGAAACCACCCTTCCGCCTTGAATTATTCAATAGCATTACGTATTCATGGCTATATTATATATTTTACCTCAATCCTTTGACGTCATACCAGTACTAATAACATCAGTCAAATTATAAAGTTATCATAATCATCTCCATCGCTGTTGAAGGCTGAATGGAAGAGTGGCTGAGCGAGTGGATACGCGAATGAGTGGTTAATTAGGTCTGTGTTGGGGGTGGGGTGGAGGGAGGGGATGGTTGAGTGAGTGGATGTCAGGGTGAGTGAGTGGGTGGGTTGTTGGGTATGGGGTTGGGCGTGGGTTTTTGGCTACTGAGTGTGTGAATGGATGCGTGAATGAGTGGGCGAGTGAGTGAATGGATGAGTAGTTAGGTCAGTCAGTTACAATCGCGTTAGCAATGCCGTAGCTATTCATTGCCACTAGTTACATCGCCACAAGTTACACCGGCAATGGCTGATCTTTTAAACACAAAGATTAAGTGCTATTTTCAACTACCTAACAAAGGCATATTCTCGTCATCGAATTCAATATTCACTATTGTCTCAGTTCAGAACACAATAAAGACGTTAATATTCACTCGACGACGACATACCAACAATTCAACTAATTTACTGCTGCCCCTGGATGAAGAGGTGGTAAACATATGCTTTTCATCCTTTGCAGCTTAAGCAAGGCAGTGTTATTGTATTCATGACAAATTCATATGATTCCCTTGTTCGTAAGATCCACCGCCCGATTAAACAACACAGTCGACGAGACACACATACAAGGCATTGAAACTGTAATTAATAGTAGCTGGATGTTCACAAACCTCGTCTCCCAAAAGGTTTCGCACATTTTTAAAGAATCTGGCTAGAATAATGATACACAATACCCCCAAATCCCAGTCTGTCACTGAATCCTTTACGCCCTCGCATAGTTGATGCCATAAGCAGGCTCCTGTGATTATATATGTGAATTAGAGTGGGCTAAGTACACAAACCTGTCGAACTCCATTGTCATCAACAGTCGGATTGCTGTCTCAATTCAATACCCTGATGATTTGGAGAATAATACAGACAAGTCCCTTGCTCCATATCCGTGGATGCGGAGCAGGAAAAGCTTCATTTATAATGTAACGTTGTTGTGGATCAGAAACGTATTAAAAATAATCGACGATGTGTATTGTTGTCTTTAAGAAACGGCATGAAGCTGAAAACAACTCAAGCAAGGACTGAACTGTTTTGTAAATGACTGTGCATGAGGTTAATAAAATCATGTATCTACACGCATATCAGTTCTGGAGGATACAATTAAATTAAATTGAATAAAAAAAATAATAAATTAAATTAAATAAAATGAACCCTCAGCCTGGTTTCGAAACTACGGTTGTGGGCTCAAACCCAGAACCACCAGGGACCAGATCCACAAGGCATCCGTAGTACGTATCGTTACAACCCATCGTAACCTTACGACCTACTGTAACTTTACGACGTATTGTAACTTTACGACCTATCGTAACTCAATATCAGTATTAAATCAATGACGTTATCCTACAAACGTTTTGTGAATAGGGTCCCAGCTTTACATTATTCGTTATAATTCCGGTTCCATGAGGTGAAGGTGTTGAGTGAGTGAGTTGGGTTTTCACCGCTTTCATCACTATTCCAGCAATATCACGGTGAACACCAGCTGTTGAAACACTGGAGAAAGGTTCATGTATATATTTTGATTCTGCCAATCTAAACTAATACTTATACCGTTACCTCCTGTTCGAAATGTAATTTTCAAAAAGAGCAGGAGAAATAAACTGCAACAATATGCATGTAGATAACACAAGGGGAAGCTAAATCAATTAGGAAAATGAAAGCATATTTTTATGACCGACCTCTTTGTACCAGAGCCCATACCTTATCGCTCAGCTGACAGGAATATCGATACTTGGACTAACTAGATACGGACAGTCATTGTTTAAATAGTGATTGACCCTGGTTCACTCACGAGTACACGAGTTAATTATAAAAACTTGCCTTAACGCGTTCGCTCACAAAAACACTGTTTGGGTCGTTGAATGTTCGAGGTGCGTATACACATACACACACACACACACACACACACACACACACACACACACACACACACACACACACACACACACACGATACATATATCTATATATATGTATGTATATATATCTATATATATGTATGTGTGTGTATATATATATATATATATATATATATATATATATATATATATATATATATATATATATACACACACACACACACATACATATATATATATACATATATATATATATATATATATATATATATACATACATACATATATATATATATATATATATATATATATATATATATATATATATATATATATATATATATATGTATGTATGTATGTATGTATGTATGTATGTATGTATATATATATATATATATGTATATATATATATATATATATATATATATATATATATATATGCATGTATGTATGTATGTATGTATGTATGTATGTATGTATGTATGTATGTATGTATGTATGTATGTATATATATATATATATATATATATATATGTATGTGTGTATATATATATATATATATATATATATATATATATATATATATATATATATATGTATATTGAGAGAGAGAGAGAAGAATTAAAATTTATAACATATTGATATATTATACTTACTGTCACCACTAAGGTCCTATAAGAAGCTTGTCTCTATTTCCATATCTTTCTGAAATGTAAAAATCTGAAATTTAATTGAAGCACACGTACATGCTATTAAAAACAAATAAACACAATTAAATATTTGGAAATTAATCCATGTGCCCCTTGTGTGTCCACAACCGCGACACGATTGTCTGGTCAGTCATCACTGTTGTGTGAATTGGGTTGTTTCTGCAAGGGTTTGGTACTGAGGAATTTACATAATATGAGGATGGTTGAGATTAAAGTAGGTTCAAACTGGAGATCGGTGGGCCAACAGGGAAGATTATGACGGTAAACATTGTGGGTCAGATGTGATGAGAGTGAGCATCAAAATCGATTACCCGATCTGGAGGTCAGTAGATCATGATGGAGATTTTAATGTGTACAATGTAGTTTATAACGGCCCATTACTGTGCAAAATATTTAAACCAATCTAAATCACTTACTTAATAAACATCCCAGTCATCACCGAAACCCTGATGAATGACATAGAACGGCATGAAACCATTCTTGGTCATTCACATGCATAATTAAATTTGTACCTAAAATGGCATTATGTTCTGCTACTGGAGACTCTCTCGGGAATTCCGGTTTGGGATTTTTATAGCAGAAGAATATACTGGTCGATAAAGTCGACTATATTGACTGGTGGTCAAACAAATCTGTTACGAATCATTAGACAAGACAACGTGATTTGATGTTGATGATGTCGGTTACTGGTTTTGTATGGTCCAGGGTAAGGATCACCAATAACTTTCCTCTCCTAGATACAGGGCGGTGGAGTAGCTCAATGGTTAAAGCGTCTGTTCTTAACGCCTAGGACCCTACATGAACATAACCTTAGAATTACGACAGATCGTAACAATACGGACGCTTTGTGGATGGGGACCCAAGTTCTTAATACTGGCTTTGACGGTACATAAACCGCGAAACTGTATCTTAATTTTAACGACTGAACAAAAACTTTTGAAAGCAAAAACAAAATACCTCTCCGGTTATTGATTACCAACAAGATCAAAATCTCTAGCTAAAGGTTTAGAGAGGCATTTCAAAGCACCTTCTGACACGATCTACTTTATGAGTGTTTTGCTTTCCTGTGTTTGAGCGTACAGCTAAACGTGTGCAAACACACCTTCACCAGGTGCATGGAATTCACGAAATCTTTTCATAGACATTCCATCGATCTTACGACAAGCAGACCATGTGCAATACACATGGTGTTATGTATACCAGAGGGCTGAAATATCCTCCCAGTGTATTTCATCGACTAAGTAAAGATGCTCCCTATACAAGTAACCTGTGTTAGTATTGACTTAGGAACGTAATACACAACGATCCTTCTTCACAGTTTCTACCTGCTTGTTTAGCAAGACTTAATCAGTTGAGTTTCTTGATTAGTACAATTGGATCTCGCTACGCTTGATTACAGATAATGTTTCTTCTTCCAGGAATGGACTCTGTGAACTTCTTTGATGAACAGCACGTGCTGATTTTAAAAACGTTCGTAAACGCCTTTCCGAATAAAACCAAATTTCCATCAAATCTTTAGATACGTCCAGTCTAACGATACCGTTAGAGTTACGGTGTAATTCATGTTATCAATGTTAACGTGCCACTTAGAGAGAAACATAAACTTGTCAGTTTCACCAGTGAGATGATTGGCATCTTTATTGATTGAAGTCTTAAAACAAGAGGTTAGATGAAAAATGCATTAAGTCCAATTAACGTGAGTGAGTAATACACCGACCATATTGCGCTGGGGAACACAAAGAGGAGCTTCAGATACACGCTAAAGATGACTTGCTGAAATGATGGTAGATTATGACAACAAAGTAACGAACGTTTGGATGTTTTTAGGTGAAAAGGACCTCATGTATTCGTTTGTGATGTGAAGTTAGTGGTATAAACACGGGAAACTCTGGTTCAAAGCACAAGAGAGAGAGAAAGATCAAAGCACAAGAGAGAGAGAGAGAGAGAGGGAGCACAATTATCCACAGAGATCACTACAGATTATACTGCTGTTACACAACGTTCTATTATGCATCTGAAATTCGAACGTACAACCAGCGGATCCTGGCACAAGCAAGGGACACAACTCTGAATAGTAAAAGGCTGCAGAGCTCACAAGTGTTAGTATACATGATCGCGCGAAAATTGCCTCAACATGTTTATCATGTGCAGTCACTGAAACTCGTGAAAAACGAGAACGGCTGCCACATGTACATTTCAAATGCTCTCAACATAATGAACATGTCAATCATATCAGTATCAATATGAGTATGCAAAATACACGCGGTCCATCAATCACCATTAGACTAAGGCTGGCAAAACAATGAACCGCGTTCCCGAAATGACCTTTCAGTTTCTAGTAACGAAGCCAGCTCGAAGTGGGGTCACATAAGGTGATGTTCTATGGCTGGCCGTTTCCACCAAATACTGCATTGTAATCGACAAAATTGCTGATTTTGGTCTGAAAACATTTCACCAACTTGAGAAAAACAGATAATAGAAATCATATTATATACATCTTAGTAAGTAGTGGTAATACTTTCTTGATTATGATTGCACAAACTAAAGCTGGAAACTGCCCCGTCTGATTGAATGATAGCACGATGCGGATAGATATTCGTGACATTTTCCGAAAAAAAATTGTTTTTAAGCAACAAAGTAATGAAGAATATCATATCATCCATTGCATACAGGCTGAAGACCCGGGGTCGTTTCTAACATGAATACAATATGAGAAGCACATTTCTACCGTTCCCCGCCGTGATAATACTGAAGCATTGCTAAGAGCGGCGAAAACATATATTACTCACTCACTCACTCACTAAATGTCTGTAATAGATAACCAAAACCCGTTATGCTTCAGTGAACACCCACATATTTTAAAAAAATAGTAAAATTTTAACATCAAAGTAACTCAAACATTGCCAATGCGCTACATATTTTAACCATATTCATTAAATAAAGTAACATTATTCTTTGTTCATAACCGTACCGGTTACCGTGATCAAGCCATACGTAAACATACCTACGTTATTTGTTCTTTCCAGCGTTTTTTTTCAGCTACATATTTTTAAGCTACAGGCTTTCACAGATTTGCAGACGTCAGTTCATGAATAATCGAGTCTGGTCAAGACAATCAAGTGATCTGAACAATCGAGATACGACGACTGTGCCAACCAAGTCACTGAGCCTGATCATTCGATCCCATTAATCGCCAATTCACATCACAATTCTCCTCGCAAATATGAGAAGCTGAAGATCAATCTTCAGCCGGATCTTCACGATACACAATTACTTTGAAACCATAGGATAACATGCAGCAACACGACCAAGCGTGAAAATAAAATGTTAATGTCATTTTTAGCTCCAATCCGTCCCAAATAATGGTGCAATGGAATAGCTGTTGAACAGTATACGATTGTATAATCTCTCACATATATCGACTTACTACGACAAACTGGCTCCTGTACCGAATACTCTGCAGTTGCACTAAATAACAACAGACAGAGACGGCGCCCTTGCATGACTACCACAGACAACGTGATTAAAGTGCGAAACGTACCTCGAAAACACGACTGTTTGTCGGCACGGAACGGTTGATGGAACGGATTTCAATGATCAATTGGAGTCGGGCCGATCGCTCATCTGACAACTTCTACTCAACAGATAAAAGACCTTTATGTTCAATACGCCACCCATTTTGTTAATCACCAGGCCCGATCGAACGGCAACGACAACTTAGACGCATTTCATTTCCTCAAATACAACAGGTGAAAATGCGACTGTATGCTCGATGCAAATATCTTTGCATTCTTTGGGCTGCGTTGGGCATTGGGTTGGTCTGGATGTAGATGACGTCAGCTTTGGGTTATTACGTGAGGCTTTTCTATGTGAATGGATTTGACCAAGTAGAACGGTAAATAGGTATTTAATTAGAGTCTACCCAGGTGAGTAGATTAGGCACTGGGAATTGGTGAACTGGGTCATGGCACTGTGAAGATTCCGAGTGACTGAATCTGGGGTCTTTTAGTTGAAGAGCTAGGACACAGGACGGATAAGAGGAAGCGTATGTACATAATTAAACCAGTTTGATTGCATACTTCCGTTTGGAGATGCTGTGGCCAAGTGTAACAGAAAATGAGACGCAATGTTTTCTGTATGTAAAACATTAGTATGTACGCAAGCACAACCTGCAAAGAGGGGCGTTCTCTAATTGCGGGAGAGAACAAATACCGCTTTGTCAAGCAAGATGTGAGTTATTTAGGGTAGATTATGCCAGTCAATATTGATTCCTAAATCAGGAAGGCCTCTAATCTGCAAGCGAACAGGAAACGGTAATGTTGGTTCACTCAACATACAGACCCTTCCGTCAGATCAGCTTTTGGACGGATGTAGTTTAGGGGAAGTGAGTGTAATTTTACGACGCAGTTAGCAATATTCAAGCTTTATGGCGAATGTCTATAAATAATGGAGTATGGACCAAGGGTCCAGTGATCAACACCATGAAAATCAATCTACGTAACTGGGATAAGATGATGTGTTCAAGCAAGTCAGTGAGCCTGACCACACGACCCTGTTAGTCGCCACTTACGAGAAGCAGGGGTTACTGCAGATCAATTCTCACCCGGATCTTCACGACTGTATTGTACTGTCCTTAATATTAGGTCAACCAGAATACAAAGATTCGGCCTACTTGTTAAAACGTTAGCTATTCGCATCGAAGGTCAGTGTTCGATTCCTAAGTTCCCAACATAGGTACAATATATGACAAATAATGCAATGTTGTCTTTCATCCTCCGGTGTGTTATTGCTGAAATGCTTCTGAAATCTAACCGCTACCAATCACTTACGTTTTCACTCACAAAATGTATGTAACAATGTATGTATGCAACAGCTAATTTCTTCATCAATCCAGTTG
This sequence comes from Haliotis asinina, assembly GCF_037392515.1. Classification (NCBI taxonomy): domain Eukaryota; kingdom Metazoa; phylum Mollusca; class Gastropoda; order Lepetellida; family Haliotidae; genus Haliotis; species Haliotis asinina. The sequence goes on from NC_090280.1 coordinate 32,461,899, forward strand.
ACCGTCTGATCATCTCTCGGTCCAACGACACACAAAATAACAACACACAAAAAGCATCTCGTCACAACTTTCTTTTTCCCCTCTTGATCTAATTCAAACCTACGTTCTCATTCAAACACAAAATAATACGACTAAGTACTACTTGAAGAGCTCCGTACGCACCTCAACTGGTATCGTCAAATACTCCTTTCCGGAAGTCAAAAACACTCGAGAGACACAATTAATTATCACGCGTACGGACAATTTGCTTTCTGCCAGTGATGAGGATTTTATCAAAGTCCTCTGTCTATACAAAATCGTTAGCATTCACCCCCAGGCAACCCCTACTGAATCTTGTTCGACAGGTGTTAAAAACAGATTTCCACAAACATAGTTTTCAATCATGAACGCAGACCGCTATTAGAACGAGATGCGTTCAACGGCGAAACATACGAAGATCGATGGTGGGTAGTAAGCTTTCTTCCTCTGGCTTCAAATTGAATGCTGTATTCCCTCTTGTATTGTGGGGGCCAGTTTTTGTCTTCGATTATTTCAATGAAAACTCCTCTGTTTCGTTGGCCGATTCGGTGTAAGTGACTGTTTGAGGGAGCAGTCTTATCTCTTCACGATGGATTTGGGGAGTTTTTCTTCATCCAAGGCGTCCATTAATTGACTCTGGAAGACCCTTTAACGTTGATAAACGACCGTCCCAACATCCAATATGCAGTACTTAAACTTGTCAGAGAGTCGTCATTGATCACGTGGGATCTGAACGTCCGACATGCTATATTTTTATCCTACAAGAGACTTGAAACAAAGGTTCCTGCAATTCTTTGGCCTGCGGTCTCTTTTCTTGTAAGTTAACACGTGGTGAGATAACTGTATGTGTAAGTGACAGACAAACACGTTCTGGGGCCAAATTCATTCTCAAACCTGAAAGAAGCAGGCGGGAATGAATGCGTTTAGTTTTACGTCGAGTTTTAACAATATTCCAGCAATATCACAGCGGGAAACACCATAAATGGGCTTCACGCACAGTGTCCGTGTGGGGACTCGAACTCGGGTTTTCGGCGTGACGAGAGGACGCTTTAATCGCTAGACTACCTCCCCGAAAGAAACAGGATAAGCTATCAAAACGGGGACACGAAATATCGGATTCAAAACATGATAACCATGTGTGGAATTGAACCGTAAGCATGATGAAGAAATGGTTTTCCGGGCGATGTTACCGATCCGTAAATCAACGAAGTTGCTAAGCAACAAGTGCAGGCTGCATTTAACAAAGGGACGTAACTCTTGAAGAGAAAATCAGGCTGAATAACATCTTTAGCTTTTGGCCCATAAAAAGGGCTATCACCACTGTTGTGGAAGAAGCATATCATTGTCTGCAGTTATAATGCGATCACGTGAATATCAGTATGACGTCACGGCGTATATTTTGCGCAAACCCAGACATACAAGTCCAATAGTAGTCATCTAATTGGATATCTTCGCCTCCTCTTCTCAACTTAATGCTATAACCAACCCTAATAACGACGAAAACTATGATGCAGAAACACACTGTTGGTTTATTTTCGTCGGAAAAAGATCACAGTTTCTGCCATCGAAACGCAAGGGTTTATACTCCCACTCAGACCGTCATCAATCCGTATTAATGAAAGAATTTATTCCATCAAACAATACTAAAATATTTTAATACTAATACTCTTAGTACTAGCCCCAAATAAGCATATAAATATTTAGTTAACGAGGGTCTGCCCTCCCTCTATTGACTGTAAGCGCGGAAAGGCTTCTTTTTCAGATCAAATTTCTCCTGGTAATTAACCGTAACAAACAAAGAGACAACGAAGATTTAATTTCTTCACTCATTACTTGTCTTGTTATTGGAATGCAAATGAACGGTAGTTGCAGTGAAGCCTTTTAAGGCTAATTGATAGTGAGGGTCACGGGTTTAGGCGACCTTAGGGCAATCTACGTTGGGTTGGGTTTTACGTTACACTTGATAAGAATTAATATCACGGCGAGAAAGGAGCAATGGAGCTCATGCATGTTTGGAATCGAACCTGGGCCCTGGCACTCGAACCACAAGGTACAGCCACTGTCCCTGTGTTTGTGCACTACGTCATAAAACGTATAAATATTGAACACATTTTCTTGTCTTGTCAGGGGTGAGGAGGATAGGAAAATAGTTTCCTTTAATAAATTTTAATATTTGAAAACCAAATGCATTACTGCTGCTGCAAATATGTCACATGCAAATATGTCACATATGCGCTCTGAACTCGATTCACTCAATCGTACTACCAACAACTGTTTCTGAAGCCTGTCTGCAAGGATTTGTCAAGACTTATTGAGAAATGACAGCTGTTCTTTCCAGTGTCTCTTCAAGACACGTGCCAGTTTACAGAGATTAAATTCCCAGCGACGCTACTGTGGGGGAGAGTCACCAACAATCACACCAACGAGATAGAGAATGAACGTTATTTTATGCCGCAGATACCAAGTTATCGAACTACTATAAGGTCTTGTTTTAGTCAAGGCAAATGTTACATCGTGTGCAAGCCCGTGAAGATCCTGGGGGCCAACATTTTCGAAGCTCTCATAGCATTAAGATAGTTAGATAATAAGTTAATGTTAATGCATAACACTTACGACTACCCTAGCGCTAAAAGACCTTCGAAACTCAAGGCCCTGGTTTTCAGGAAACCTGCTTGTCGTAGGAGGCGACTAACGGTATCTGGCTGGTCAGACTAGACGACTTGGTTGACACATATTGGTGTCCCACTTGAGAAGGTCGACTTGGTTGACACATATTGGTGTCCCACTTGAGAAGGTCGATGCCCCTGCTGTTGATCACTGGAATGTCTGGCTCGGAGTCAATAATTTACAAACAGACGCCATATATTCAGAATATTGCTGAATGCGACGTAAAACATCAAGCATCGTGTGTAAAAAGACCAGTATCAACACCTCATTGTGAGGCGGTCTTCCAGCCTTTGCCTGTCCCTTAATGACGACCTTAAACACCGGGCTGCATTAATTCAGTTTTGCAGTCTGTGGACGAAACGACAATGACACAAATCTGATGCATACATTCACCGTTAATATAGAAATGAACTAAATTCAAACTTGTTTTTCAAATGTCCATTTACTTTTAATCTAAAAGGCCAGCGAGCAGGCATGTATACGAGCCGTGTGTCTTAAAATATTTGAGTCTCGAGGACATGGTCTTGACAAGTAAATTTCCTTCAGAAAACAAAGCGCCTACCTGTCAAAACAGCGTAATTACTCGAACAGAAAATAGACTTTTGAAATGTCAGAAGCCGTGCTTTCCAGTCAGTGCAGGAAAAGGCAAACTATCGGCCTAATGAACTTTCCAGTTAAAACGAATAGCTTTCTTTGAAACCGCATTATTCCTTAGACACCAGGTGCTTGACGGGCACGTGCTGTAAGCAAAATGGTTTGATGTGTCAAACAAAGCCAGTGGTGGTTTGTTTGTTTACAGATGCCTGTTATATGGCGTCGATCTGTAAATAATGGAGTCTGGATCAGATAATCAAGTGACTGACATCATCAGCATCAATCTAAGGAATTAGGATAGGATTATCTATATGAACCAAGTCAGCGATGCTGACCACCCGTGAGACGGGTCCTATGACATGCATGTGTTGCACAAGATGAATTTCCACCTGAACCCTCAGGGGTAACTACAGTGTGTGCGTGAGTGCGTGAGTGAGTGCGAGAGTGAGTGCGTGAGTTGGGTTCAGTGCCATTAGAACAGTGTTTCAGATATATCACCTCGTGTTATCTCGAAGTGTAAGCAAAGGCAAAGGAGACGCGGGTATATACATTCTCCGTTATGTATAAACCAAAGAGCTCTCCACGCGTAAGAGCCGGATTATACCCGACCTCCAATAAGTACTTGTCGTAAGAGGTGGCAAACGGGATCGGGTGGCGTTCGTGAACACTGTACCCAAATTGCTCTAAAGTAGTAAACGTTTAATGCCTGCACTACTTCGGGTTCGACTCTCCATGAAGCTTACAAGGCCTGAAATTACATTGTACTGGAATATTACTCAAAGCCGTGTGAAGCCGGACTCACGGACTCACTCTATCGGCCTATATCTGTTGGCAGCTTTGAAACCAAGAGATTTGTTAAACCCTACATTCTCGAAAATAGTTTATAGAATCTATTTTACAAAACCTTTCACGGAACTTTCCTCCAGGAAGTTTAGAGCTGAGACATCTAAGATCGACGTCCAACAAGGTACATCGACTTGATACGTTTTCATAATTGCTTCTTCACAAGACCAGACCGTTTAATCATTTCAATCACAACCTCCTCATTTGTGGGCCAGGAAAAACTATACAGCGCTAACATCAGACTGGCCTTAAAGTTAATCTTTATTTAACGCGGGTGAGGCCTTTAAGAACCGTGTCGTGAGCGTAATCTGATTTCGACGTAACAGCCGTCCACCTACCTCATCACTACCCAATACATGCGTATGAGATACACAAAGAAAAATTGGTATTTAATGGTAGTCTTGGTCCAGTCTTGGACATAATGATCAGTCATAAACTGGTGCCGTGGACGGGAATTATGGCGACTTAATCTCGATGGGATTTTTTTCACGGACACAGCGGCTCGACGAGAATGATTGAATTACCTGCCGTCAAGCTCGTCCTTCTGCAGACCGATGCTGGTACAGAAAGATGACGCATTGATACCATCAAACCACGGTCCGCTTTTAATCTTCATCATCTTTACATTAACCCGCCAAGGAAGTTTGCCGTTGCGGATGAATACAACTAGCACAGAGCCGTGATTCGTCTTTGTGCTTCCGCACGGGTCGAATGAAAAGTCAACATACGGCGTTTACGGAAAAGGAGTTGTATTTAATTTCATCCTAGTTATGGCCTTGTTTGGCTGTCGTGGCGTGAAACGTCTTGTCTCCTTTTCTCGTCAGCTGACTTTGATGGGGTTTAGTTTAATTTGTTATGAGTTAAGCCTAGAGGAAGGATATTTATTCAATGAAGTATTATGACAGTGTGTAGACCTCTTAGCGTTCACACATCAAAGTCGCCATCACCACCCTAGTTCAAACCGGTATTAAAAGCTAAGACGTTCAAATGTTATTTCATTTTTTGTTCCTATGAAGCCTGATCTGGAATGGTTGTGATATCTGAAATAGAAATCAATAAACGAGATGAGATTATTGCGGTATTTCAGGAAAGAACTCAGTGTCAGTTGCTAAAACATCTCCATGCACGCACTGCCAAAGCTTATCTAACAAGGCATGCCGAACGCTCGGGGAGAGGTTAATATAACTGAATACATCCACTAGTGGTCCCAATATTATATCTTCGGTTTGTCTATCTTAAAACAGCGAGTCAGAGGGAGTGATTTTACGCCGATTTAACAATATTCCAGCAATATCACGGCTTGGGGCATCAGAAATGGGCTTCAAACATTGAATGTGGAGAATCGAACCGGAGTCTTCGTCGTGATGAAAGAACGCTTTATCCACTTGGCCACCCCGCCGCCCTTTTAAACAGGGCACGTTTATAGTTATTCTCTAAAAGAATAAGATGACATTTCTTGTTGTCTTCAAGTTGTCGTTGATTTTGCTGAATATATCATGACTTATATTATGCTATTACTTAATTCACCAGCACGGTTGAATTAATAGGCAGGCCAGAACAGTAGTAAATAAATGAAATTTATAAAATGGGTTTTTGCGTTAACTTTGTAGCTTGAACACAACTAAACTTAATTGTTAAATATCCTATGACTATCTTTTTTCCCCAAACTTCTTTCTTGAACACATTTTTGCTTTACAGAAGATCAAGTCGTGTGATTTTTATCCTTTGAAATTTCATCAAAATTAAAATGTCCGTGTCTGATGCAAAGCTATAGTTTCACGTACATAATATATTTTATGAAAACGTCATAAACCATTCATCCTGTATTTCTTTTGGTAAGTCTATGGTAAACTATAGTTAAAATATCCGACATATAGTAATATGACGAATGCTTTATGGGTCAAAACCCTGGTACGCAGATGCGTGTGATAAACAAACGCTGCGATGCTGGTACGCTAATGTTTAAATGTTGACACTCGTACATGCTTAAACATAGAGCGTTGATACACTAACACGCTGTTATATAATTATTTCAAGCCACCCATTTCGTCTGTTTATGACTGGTTGGGTACATCATCGTATAGATAGGAAAATCAGTGCTTATCTTGACTCGAACAGTCAAATCCACTCTCTACAGCTTGCTCCAAGCTTACACAATTAACTTGGTGACGGATCATCGAGCAGTCGGTTTTCATTTTCAACTCCTTGGGGAAGATACAGCGATGCATCAATTATCCTGTTATTTGTACACCAGTGAGCAATTTACACATCACTCCATAAAGCAGTGAAAGTGCAGTGTGGAGAGAAGGAACCATGATGTACAAAGATCACGTTGCATAACGTATTCCAACCTTTAGATATCGGTCGATGGGTTCCTTTAATTGAACCACTGGTTTGAGAAGACAAATCGATGTTATAGCTGCAGTATTGGTGCATACGTGGTACGTATTCACTCAAATGCGGGTCAAATCAAAGAGTTTTGTGACAAAAATGTTACAAAATCTCGGGAAGCCTTTTATTTGCCTGCATTTAAGTTGTACAAAGGTATTATTACGGTATTTGTCAAGACTCCTAATGTGAATTTAAATATCCGAATAGACGAACAAGTG